>NW_010555377.1:0-6651 GCF_000687285.1 Phaethon lepturus | reverse complement strand
CGGAGCCGCCTGGAAGCACGAGCTGATGCTTTAGAACCTGGGCGTGCGTCCCGAGGCTCGGCCGCCGTTTTGAGCACGTGCTGCCTGGTAAGGGGCAGGAAGCCTCTTTGACCAAATGATGGTGGGCGTTCTTGTTTGCTCGTTGACGGAATAATAACTTGCTGCTCTTTGTATTAGGGGAAAACCCCCTGAAAATGCAGCCTTCTGGAAATATTTGTGCCTACTTTGTCAGCGCGGCAGCCTCGATTTAAGAAGACAAATCAAAAATAGCAGTTTCTCCTGGGCTCTGGCTGGCTTGCTCGGCAGCGCGCCACACGTAGTTTAACAATAGACAGGCTGTGTGCACCCAGTGTTGGGAAAGCACCAAGGGGAAATGAGAGTGTAATCTGAAGCATGACATCATCCCATCTACCAAACTAGCACCCATGCTTAATTTCTCCAGATCAAAGACAGATATTTATGTATCTAAATTGAAAACCGTTTGCCATGATAGGAATGAAATCTATACCATTTAATGCCTTTATCGAGACATTATCGACCATTTTTTAGAAAATAAAAACGTTGGGTTTGGTTTGACCTTTGTGTGCTGCTATGAGGAAGCCGTTCCCCTAACACAGCCCTCTGCCCACGAGGAGGAAGGTGGGAACGCACCTCCTCTGAGGTGCAGGGAACCATCCAAGAGCAGGACCCTTGCAAAGGACCATGTCAAGCAGGGAGTCTGGCTCCAGAGCAGCGCAAGGAAGAATGGAAAAAAATCTTTCTTTGCCATCTATGCAAAATCAGCTTGTGCCTAGCAAGGTGAATTCAGAGGGGCTCCCCAGGCAAAGCTGAGAACTTGTTATCCTACTTCTATTGTATCCTACTCAGATCTGAAAACAGATCCTGTTTTCACTGCCAGGAAGGCGTTAATTTTAGTGTAGATTAGCTCACTTTAGCTTCCCAAGGTCAGTTAGGTGTCAGGTGTGTCTCACTATCTTGGGACACTATGCTTACTTTATTTACCTACCTAAGGAAAAAAATCTACAGATACCTAGGCCCTATAGGGATTTTAAGTGACGTAGATGTGGATTACTAACTATTTCCTGTTAATGCCACTGTTTGTTCTAGTGAAGACACAATCTTAGGTTTTTTTACTGCCTCGACCATGCAAGAATATACTATGAACATACTAATTACTGACAGCCAACGGATTTATTCTGTTGGCTGTGGTGTAGTGAATTTGAGCTGCGCCTTACGTCCCAATTTTCTGAGCCCATAAAATCTCTGTTCATTTGGATACATGTTCCCCTTCCTTTGCCATAATATACCAAGGTATATTACATTTCTCAGCAGCAAATGCTGGCAAATGAGAACAAGCAGGGACGTTAATTTTCAATCAATCAGAAGAAGGGAGTTGAACCATTAAAATTAGTGAGACCAAGATGATTTTAAACATATGGTGAGTAGGAGATTTTTGTATTAAATTACCTGATAAGTCACTTTCTTCCTCTTAAGCCTACAACAAATACGAATGCAACAGCTACTAATTCTTTTCACAATCTCATCTCCAGGTTTTAAGGAAATGCCATTCAGCATTTACATTTCATCATCTATTTCAGAGTAAAGGTACCCTTTGGTCTGGCTGGCTCTCTTCTTTTTATGGATCAATCTTCAGAATTCAGTTGCAAAGAAGAGAAAGAAAGTCTTGCTCAATAACAAAGTTGCAAATGTTCTGCCTTTTAGATCTTGGCAATGCCTGCTTGCCTGTTGTGTAATGCATTAAACTGTTATTTGTTTGGGGTTTTAATGCTCAGCTCTCACTAGCGAGACTAATGCAATGAAAACCTGAAGGATTTGACTTTGTTGTGATAAGCCAACATCTCCACTGAAGGAAATGAAATGCATTCCCTGAATCTCTGGACAAAAGTTACCACAACAGCTTTAGTGCAGTTTTGTTAAAAGAGGCTTATTGAAATATTGCAATGGAGAATTGTCCAGTGTACGGCTGCACAGCTACAGGGTAAAAGTCCTCTGCATGCTACTAAATAGCCAGTCTGTGGAGTGGGTCTTCAATATCCCAGGTGAAGCTAATAGGAAGCAGCTCCCTCACAGGGAGAAAGCAGTAGCACAGCAGGTGTAAAGGGAGACCCGCGGTCTGAGCATATAGGGCTATAGGGAAGGAATAAAATGTCCTCTTATGTGCGTATGAAGGGAAGAAAGAACAAGCTGGTGTGTGACAGCTGAATCCCCCAGACCAGCGTAGAGGGAGGACAAAGACAGTTTAGAACAAACACAAGGTAAATGCCAGCTCTGCCACATACGGTGCTACGCAGAGGGTCACTGAACAGCGAACAGTGACGCACCAGGCACACGTACAGTAAGGTGTATATACAGTTAATATTAGCTTTGGTATACAGTTTATGAAATGAGATAACAACCATAAAACATCGCAACTTGCAGGAAAGCCCTCCTGGGTGGAAGGAACAGGGTAGCAGGAGGAGTGTAAGAGATGTGCAACAACATTATTACCGTGATTCACAAGGCGTAGGCTAGCTGGTGAGGGAAGGAAGAGAGGAAAGAGAAAGGAAGAGTGTTTGAGGCATTCAAGTAGTTCTTGTTAGGTCCTAACATCAAGCCATTATGAAACTAGGGCAAGATGCCCGTTTCTTCACCAAAGCACTTCCCCTTGCTGCAATGCACAGGTGAGAAAACTGTGTAAAGTTAGTGGCACTGTCAAGGAGATGAGCAATTGGCTTGCTTTTGCATTTTCATAAAAAAGAAGGCAGGAGACATATCATTAGAAGCTTACCTAGCATAAATCCTAGAGTACTGTTTCTACAGGGGACAAAGGAAGGAGAAGAAAAGAATTCTGCTTCAGAAAGGAAAGAAGTGTGGGTTGGAGGTTACATCAGATGCTGGGCTCTCTGACTTCAAGACAGTAGAAGAGGTGGGCTGGCTAGGAGCCAGGTAAGACAACTTGAACAAAAAGCACATTTCCATTGAACCCATAGTTGGATTTTGCCAAAACTTCATCAAAATTCAGTTGTCTCTGCAGAACATACTGGTTTTGGAGAATCAGCAAACTTTAACAGCTGCATTTTCCCCATCTCCCACACTCCTGGTTGTAGTTAGGTTTTAAACAAAAATCTCTCCCTAAATCATTTGATGCTACATCTCAACTCTTCCCCTATTGGGACTGCTAATACAACTCCATCATCTTCACTCTAAGTGGACAGAATTGCAAATAGTATCACGCCACCAGCCATGGTGAAGCACAGCCAGAAGAGCCTCCCTTTTCAGTGAGCATGAACTTGGAGTTCCAGATCCAGTCTGCCTTTAAGTTAAATACTTTCCAGTCCTTTTGGACTGTTCATGTATATGGATGAAGCAAATCCCCAGTGAGCTGATGCAGAGTTTCAACTTTTTACTTTTTCGAGCTTCTCTGTCTCTCAGATATAAATGCAAATCATAATGGTCTCTCAGATGCGTTTAGAGAAGATATAAGACTTGCAGGTTTTGAATTAGTTTCCTTAAGGTCCTGTTGCAGTTGTACATTATGGGAAGAAAGTTTTAGCTCTTCAGCTTCTTCCTTGGGCCACAAACTCCCTTTTTTTTTTCCTTTCTCTATTCCTTCATTTGTCAGTGATACAAGATCTAGGACTAAAATAAGACAACTTTGCAACACACACACTACCTGGCTCTGACCTGCTTCTATAGGATTTCTATGGGTGGGATACAAAGGTACAAACACGTGGGCTGTGGACACTCTTGCAGTTGGACCTAGGAGAAGAACCTAAGGACTGATGGCTTTCAGACTTGAAAGAGCATCCCTGGATGACAGCAGGTGGCAATCAAGATTTCTAGGGGGAAGTAACCAATTTGAGCACTCAAATCTGTTCATATTTTATATTTTGCAAATACAAATGTTCTTTGTAAAGGTGAAGGTCTGAAATATACTTGTAGGAAACAAAGAATTGAGCATTGAGATTAGCTGTCTTTACACTTTGATACCACTCCTATTGGGGAACTACAACTGCAGGCCTCAGAGGTTGTCTTTCCATAACCAGAGTTTCACTGTTGGCTAAGCTTTTTAGGTTTCTAGTTCACACATACAGTATATGTATGCTGAGTAACTTAGCCGAACAGTTGGCTCATCAATATTTACATCGGAGACCTTTATAAATAACCCATCAGATTTCCACACACACGTTTGCTAAACTTACAGTTATGACATCCATCACAAGCCCCAAGAGCTTGCCTTTGGAAACAGTTGACGGAGGCAAGTTTCTACACTGCTTGGAAGAAAAAAAAAACCAACAACAGTCTTTATTGGCGTTTGCATCTGTAAAATCTGCCCTTGGAATTACTCCGCCATGTCACTGTTGTGTTGCATTGTTTTCAGTTGTCATTTGGCAATTTGGGATAAATGAAAATAAACTAGTCAATGGAAAGGCTCCCCAGGTTTTAATGTTGTCGGGAAAAATGAGAAAATTATCTTCCGTTATCACAGAATATCCCAATCCAATACACGAGTTGCTTATCATTGTAGAGAATAAAGAACATTGAATTTTTTCCATGATTTCACATAACCTAATAAGGAGCTCTTCTTTTCCAAATGATTTGTGGGTGATTGTTATCTGTTAGTATCACTCTCTTTTTTTCTTAATGGGAACTGTTAATCCAGTGCTTCAATGCTTCCTTTGGAAGAGGGGATGCAAAGGTGTGTGATTGCACAGGTGTAAATCTGGAGTGGATGATGGCATTGTGCTACCTGTAACTGAGCCTTACTTCTTGGAGTCTTTTCAGTGATGCTGAGTTGAAACTTCCTTTGTGTACTTGCGTGTGTGGTGTAACATCTTCGCTGTCTTTCTGTCCCGGGGTTGAAACCCATGTGCTAATTCTGGATGACTGCAGTAGCACCTCCTGCTGTGTGCAAAGCTGATCAACCTTGCCTACCCTTCCTGTTGATTTCTATTTAGAGCCTGCTGAGGAAGGCAAGCCTGTACTGTGGAAATGGGGTGGAGGGAGGGGAAAGAAGGGAAAAGTCACCCTAACCCATCCACTGATGGAGAGAGGGGTCTCTTTTTTTCTGACTACTCCTGTCAAAACCTGACTTCAGGCCCTCAGGTGGGTGCCCTGAGGGAGGCTGTTGGAAGGACAGCGTGCCTGGTGGAGTCACAGCGACTTGACGAGCACTTGTTTCAACCCACTGAACCTTCACGCTGACTGTGTCGTGGGTTGGTTTTTGCAAGCATGACAGCAAGAGGGGGCTTCAAAGAGGGATTAAAACACCGTAGATGCTCGTAGGGAGCTCTTCATAGGCAACAACCTGAAGAGGAAAGAGAAATGCTATCTCAGGATATCTGCTTCCTCCTGCTGCATCCCTGTGGCTTGTAGAACAGAGACACGTGACACATGTGCCATGTGAAGCCAAGGCAGCCTTGTGCCTTGCCATGGGAAAGGCGTCTGCGGTTTGGGAGATGGAGGAATTGAGCCTCCTGACAGGCAGGATCCTCAGGAAGGGGTGAACTTCACTGTGATTTGTCTCAATGAGATCTTTGATGAAGTGAGAGTAATGATAACTTTGACATTTTAAGGAACTTTTCTCGCCCCTGGCAGCATTTCTGCTGACAGCAGAGCCATTTCTCAGAGCAGGTATTGTAAACAACAAACATGGTTAGCTTGTTCGCGGCTGTGTATGACTGAGGACTTATTTCTTTGGAGGAAAGGATCATACACAGCTGGTGTGCACCACAGAAAATAATACTCATCACAGGCACAAAATGAACCTTCAGTTGAAGTAGCTTTTGTCACTGCGGATTTCTACAATGTTAAATGTTGCTTGCCCTAGATCAGGAGCAGCCAACCTTCCAGAGCCTGACGGGCAAGAAAATAAAATGTGTAAAGTCAGAGAATCATGTGTTTTATAAACAACTTGATTTAGCCTTTGGCAGTTACTTGTAGCATAAAAACTCATCTAGATATACTATGCAGCATCAAATGCATCCGACTAATTCCTTCAACAATTTCATAAATTTCCAAACATGCATTTTAGTACATTGTGCTTGTTTTTCTTGGTAGCATAGCTGTGGCTTTTTATTAAAAAGTTGTAACAATAACGAGGAAATTTTGCAGAGAAGCAGGCCAGTTCTGCCCTTGATGACCGTATCTCTACCAGCAAATAAACCCGACCAAGTCTCCTTCTCCAGCCACATCCTGCAATCATATAGGTAAGCTGTCTTCCTCCCCAGATGAAGTAAATACTCATCAATACTGCCTATTGCGAAAAATGCCCAGCCCCAAAACGTGCCCCGGCACTGCCTGGGACAGTTGGCACAGGCCGAAACCGTGCCAATAAGCACCGCAACAGTCAAACAGCGCGGACGCTCAGGTGCCGGGGGTTGGATCCGTGCCCCGGCCCGTTTCAGCTGGCTGCCCTGACGTACAGCGCTGTTTACGCCCCGCGTAACGTCATTTTCCAGCGAGGCGGCTTGCGCCCTGCCGCGCGCAGAGCAGGATCCGCGCGACGCGGCGCCTTTGTGCGGCGGGCCCGCGGTAAAGAAGAGCGCGCGCAGGGGAGCTGCGCTCCCTTGGCTGACCGGGGGAAAACAGAGCTGCGGCCTCGCGCGCGTTTGCCACGTGGAGCCCGGTGCCCGCAGAGGGCCGGGCACC
>NW_010555376.1:85019-95060 GCF_000687285.1 Phaethon lepturus | reverse complement strand
ATTGAACCTCATACAGTTGGCCTCAGCCCAAAGATAAAAGAACATCCTTTATGTCCCAAATTGCCTCAAAGTTCTTGTCCATATCACCATTGCCTTCAAACTTCATGCATGCTCCCAGGCATGCAAAAGACGCTTTTAGTGTTGCGCTATTAAAAATACCACAATATATCAGGCAGTTCCAATTGAAAAACCCACATAATGAAAAAAAAGTCCCAGGGCCCCCAGCTGCCAGGTGGGGCCGTGGGACATCTTGGCCCCAGAGTCAAGAGTCCTGCACTTTGGGGGTAGCTGACTTCTCTGAAGCAAACCAGTTCTGTGAGAGAAAGCACTTGGCCAGGTGTCTGGGACTGCATCATGGAGTATACAGAAATAGCCATGCATTTCAGTACCTTCTCCAAAACAAGAAGTGCCGTTTTGATACCAGCCTATGCTTTAAGCACTTGATACTTTATCCCTCAATACCATGCATAGATAATTAAAGCTTCTCAATACACCCGAGATAATAAAAACACTAAACATAGCTAAACTTTGGAGATTTTCAACCTGACTTGCAGATGATACCCTTTATCCCTCACACTGTAGATGTGAGGGGTTAGTCCCCAGAGTGCTGTATCCTCTGAAACACCATTGGGTAATGGCATCCATGCTAATGGGTGACAACATCTTTCAGCTGACAACACCCTACCTGGATTATTTTTTCTCAACAGATGTCTTTTAGGAATGGGACTGTAACCTGATATTGTAACAGAAGAAAACCAGAATAATATTTGCCTCTATACTACCAAATAGTGGTCTTCAGACACAAAGCAAATAGTGCTTCAGATGGTATCAAGGGTCAGATATTTAACAGTTCAACAACACGTTTCAGAATTCCCATTAGTCTGCTAGTGACAGAGAAAAAAATCTTAAATTAACCATACCAAAGTATCTGTTTTAACTAGATTGCCTTAGATCCCATTGAACTGTTGTGTGTTAATGGCTTTTTCTTGAGGAATGAAATGCGAATAAATGAATTCATATTACAGTAAGTAACAAGGGTTATTGGAAGAATGGATCTATAAAGGGTCAGTAAAGTAACAGTTCAACAGATAAGAATCAGACTCGATTGTCATAGTGGGATAATCCCTGACACAATGTTCACTTTTTACCTTTAAGTTTCTTTATTTTATATTTGTTGTTATTTGTTCTTTTTTTTTAATTCATAGTCTAAGACTACATTGTAAATTATAGCAGCACCCAGTGGCATCACAGTAATTAGATTGTATAATTGCTTGCATTATGAACTTTAATTTCTGAGTTTTAAAGCTCAATAGTAAAAAAACCCACAGTGTAGTCTGAAACTTGGCATCCACAGCTTCAAGGATTTAGCTTGGGAGTGATGTGAGGTTTTAAAAGAAATTTTCAAAGGTAGCAGTTCAGCTGTTTGTGGTTTTTCTATCGAGTTTTTTTTAGTAATTGTGTAACTTGAAAACTGTTGCAGTGTAAGCAGGAAAATTTGGCAAGGAATTAGTTCATAATATGGTTTAATTACCTTTGGCATTACACATATATATTTTAAATAGCCAAGATTTGAGTTTGAAAAAGGTGCTTAACACAGGTGTAATTCATGTGGATTTTTTTAGTATAATCTGTCATAAAACAGTTATTCTATAAAATACACTTTCAAGTACTTATTTCTTAAACGTGCTCAAAACTTTCTAAATGCATTCCCATATTTTCTTCACTGGAAATGTGACACCTATCAGATTTTGCAGGTATAGCAACTGCAAGTCAATCTACAAAAATTTATGGTGAGACTATTTCTAGTCTAGCTTGCATCTTCAAAACACAAATAGAGTAACATGAATTCTTAACACAGCACTATTCAAGCCAGGTATCAAAGCTTTTTATTAGGGAAGGTTCCACCATCCTTACTTTATGAATGGGCAAACATTATGGGAATAAAACCCAAGTTGCTGGTCTTATGTCAAGATAAAAACTCTCCCCTGTTGCCTCTTGTCTTCTCCAGTGGCTCCTTGTGAAGAGAGAGCCTCTGTCCTCTTTGTAGCTGCCCTTTAAGTACCAGAGTACTGTGATGAGGTCCTGCCCTGAGTCTTCTCTTCTCCAGGGACAAAAGACCTAATTCCTTCAGTCTTTCTTCATAGTGCAGGTTCTCCAGACCTTTGATCATCTTTGTGGTCCTCCTTTGGGCCCTCTCCAGTGTGTCCGCATCTTTCTTGAGCTGCCAGGGCCGGAACCGGACACTAGTCCAGGTGCAGTCTGAGAAGTGCTGAGTAAGTGGGGTGATGACGTCTCTCTCTCTGCTAGTGATGCCCCTGTGGATACAGGCCAGGACCCGAGCTGCTTTTGTTGATGCAGCGGTGCACTCATGTTCAGCTTGTTGTCTACGAGGACCCCCAGGTCCCTTTCAGCAGGGATTCTCCCCAGACATAGAGATCCTACCCTGTATCAATTTGCACTTGTCTTTGTTAAACTTCATATATTTCCTGCTAGCCCAGTCTTCCAGCCTTTGCAGGTCTCTCTGTAAGATGGCACTCCCTTCTAACGTGTTCATCTCACCACCCACTTGATGAGGGAGCTTTCAACCCCATCATCCAGGTCATTTATGAAAATGTTAAACATTGTGGGGCCCAGTATTGATCCCTGGAGGACCCTACTTATGACAGGCTGACAGCCTAAGTAAAAAAACCACATTGATTACAACCCTCCAAATGCAACTTGTTAGTCAAATTTCCTACCCGTTTCACAGACCACCCACCCAATTTATATCTTGCCAGTTTGTTCAGGAGAAGGCTTTGGGGAACAGCGTCAACTGCTTTGCTGAAGTCCGGAGATACTCCAAGAGAAATGCCAAGAAGGAATACTAAGATCTTGTTGTCATGAGAAGGGACACAGTTCCTAGAAAATATTTTCCTTCAATTCTGAGATAGAACGAGAAGGACATGTTGTTTAAGAGACATGTCTTCTCCCTCACCCCACACACCCTCCTCCCCCTTTGGCTTATCTGTGCTACTGGATGTAGATCTATATACGGAAAGGGTTAAAAACTCCATTGTTTTTCCAAAGACCGATGCTGGTCACATGCCTGGATTAGCGGTCCCTACCCCTCAGATCACCATAGTCAGCTAGGGATATTATATATTAGTACTTTCAAAATATTGTTCCCCTCACCTTTATACTGTTCGGTATGGGATATGGGTTTTCTTGCCCTGGCTGGTTAGTCATTCATAGGGTTACCTACTTACTATTAACTAAAGTTCATCTTAGAGAAGTTGTCTAGTGAAGCTATTCAGCCCATGGTGGAAAAGATTTCCTCATGAATGCACACTGGAAATGGTTTTAGGGGAAGGTGTCTGTGAGAGAAATAGTGGGATAGAGTCGAGTTTCTAATATCTAATAAGCAAATGAATCCAGCAACTCAGTGGGGTGGAGTTAGTGGCAGTCCTCTTCAGCTGGGAATGATTTACAAATGACTTCATAGTGCAGATAATAGTTCCCAAATAAATTGAGTTGTGGCTTAATTAAACATCATGCTTTGCTTCTTTTTCCCATTTACCTGAAACAGCCATAACTAGGATTAACTGTTGTGTGAGAACATAAAATACAGAGGCAGTCTCTGGAATTGCAGACCCTAAAGCTTTGTAGGGATTTAAAGATTATAACCAACACTTTGACCTAGCAGGAGATGGGTAGTCGGGGAAAAGCATGGACTACGAGTACAGTGTACCATTTTGATAAAATGAACCATAACGTTCAATACCAGATAAAGCTTCCATGGACATTGGCCTCCAAATATTATGCTGTGTGTCAGCACCACCCTTCAAAGACATTAATGCTGCAACGTTTCCTCAGTATCTGATATCTGGGCAGCTTAGTTAAATAACCCAACTTAGCTACTGTCTCTGTGCAGATGAATCATATATATGTGTCTTTAATGCTCTGTCCTGAAATAGATCTTTGTGTTGAAAAGCTAAATCTTTATTTCTCTTCATGGATGCAGCTTTCAACTCGAGTGCAACACAACTGAGAAAAAGCTCTTTCCTTTCTGGCCCAGACTTTTCTCTGTCACTATGTACAGCAGCACCATTCTGCCTGCTAACACGGACATAAACTTTGCCTCAGATTTTTAGTTTTCAAGTCCAAGCCATGGCTCAGCTTTATATGTTGTGGCATAGTATCTCTAAAAAACAACAGATGGTACAGGCAGCCAGGAAAACTCAAGAAAACAATGAGATAATATTGGTCTTTGTAACAACTATTTTATGGATCCTTGCAGAAATGGCAGGTTTTAAAAAAATCCTCTCTATACAGATCTTCAGTGACTCTCTACCCTTTATAATGTCAAAAAAAGCCCTACTTGTCTTCATGTACAAGGCCCAACCAGTGTTGTCCCCACTCAGCCCTGATTCAATATCTAAAGGCTGATGTTGACTCCCAGTAGGTCAACTTTCAATTTTTTGTGCTTTCGTCTATGCTGCCCCTCATGATTAAAAGAAAATGAACACTGCACAACTCTGAAGCTACACATTATCCTTCTTTTGTCTCCCAAATCTTGTCTTTATGACATGGTCTTCCTTTTGCTCTGTTTTGTGCAGTCCCAAGTACAACGCAGTCCCAGTCCAATGCTAGAACTGCTAGATGCTACATTAATATTGTACTCGGCATCGATCTCTCGTATCAGCACCTGAAGTCTCCTTTCATGGCTGTGGAGAGCATCCAGGACTCAAGAGGCACGAAAATGAGGGAGGAGCCCTCTGCCCCTCCTGGTGGAGTCGGGCCAGGGTAGCTGAGGATTTGAGCCCTTCTGAAACTGCATGTTGGAAAAGAAACTATGATTCGTTTCCCTGGAGGTAGTTGTGCTGAGTTTAAAAGAGAACAGCTGAAGAATTTTACTGGACTGTTATTTCCAACAACTCCTCCCTTCCCCCTCTCCCCAAAACACGTTTTGATTTACATTTTCCACTTTTTGATGAAAGGCTGGAAACTCAACATTTTTCACTTATTGGCATATGATTTTTTTCCATGAAAAGACTTTTAGGGGTATGAAAAAGGTTTCTAAAATATTTAATTTAATCTTTTTCTCTGAATCCAAAAGCAAAGGTGACATGTGGTAAACCAGGATCTGCATGGAGGAGCATTGTGTACCATGGAAAAGGTGGCTGCTTGGGTTAGGCGATGGAAGCCTTTGAACTATGAGTCTATTGGAGATGCCCTAGTTCAATCAGGAATTAATTCAGAGGAGTCCTGTGGCCTGCATTATGCAGGAGGTCAGGCTAGAGGGTCACAGTCATCTCTTCCAGCATAATAATCCATGAATCTGTAAGAGCTACCATCTTTTACGGTTCATTTCTTCTAAATGCCAATGTTTATTTGTAGCTGTAACATGCTTTGGTATAACATATATAGCTGGTAGGGTAAGTTAATGCCAACACTTTTGCGCAAATATTTTAATTTTATTTTTCATCAAAAAAACCAGAAGACGAGTTATAGATAAGGTTATGAAAACTTATTTCAGATGTCATCCTAAAAGAAACTCTAACTTACTTCTCTTTCACTGGATCTTTTTCGCAGGCTAGAACATTTTGGTTTTTAAAATATTTTAACTGAGTTTAGGAGAGGATCTTGAGTTTTTGCATAGGGTCATACTACAAGAAGTTTGATTTAAATATGAGCAGAACTTTAAATACATCTGTCACAGAGCTCTATATTTTTGGCAGTTATAGGCCACCTTTATTCTGTGTAATGTTGAAGGTTTGACTTCGTTTGATTTTTCCTTTTTAGCCAAATGAACGGTGCATCTTTCTTTAATTGCGATCCTCATCAACCGTTTGGCCCAGTAATAGTATGCAAATTGAACTCTTCAAAAATTTATGCTAAAATTTATTAAATAATGCATCATACAATAAGTTAATTTGAAATTCTAAGTTGAACTCCCTGCTCATAAGAGAGGGAGCTTTTTTCCCTGTGTCATCTTCATAAAACGTCTTTATAGTCTTTCTAAATACCTGGAATGTGTTATTTGGGTTTTGACAAATTGATCTCTATTGAGGCTATTGATAAGGAGACATTCTCTCTGTTCCAGAGTTTTGATAATTTCTATTCCTTGATATCTTCTATTTCCACATAATTTTTAATATTTTCTGAGGTTGAACAATCTGGAGAAAAGTACCAATTAAATGCAACCATTTGGTAAAGATGTAAAAGCTCAGAAGACATACAGTGACATCTTCTGCAAATAAGCATTAATTTTGCACCGTTACAAACCACATGTGTCTGGCCACTAATTTACGTGGACATAGTAACACACTCGAGGATACATTAGTATATGTGGACAGGTGAACACTTGGAGGACTTTTATATATATCTGTATAGACATAAAAGCCTGGCTTTTTTTACAGATTTTGGGGAAATCAGAATCGGGTCCTAAAAGCAGATGACAATTTATACTATTTATACTATATGTCTAGTATGACAAAAGCAAGTGCATATTTCCACGTTTGCCTGTGTTTAACCATTCTGAATGCCCTTTTAAACATGCCTTTTTCGTAGTCCTGCTTGGAGTTTTTCCTTTTTTCTCATGTGTTTAATGTGTGCATGGATCTATCGCTTTCCACTCGTTCATTCACTGGCCATGACAGGCAGGTGCCGAAACAGAGGCTGGTAAAATGACTAAGTAGATATCAATACAGCAAAGTAGTAAGGTCCGTTCGGTAGGAGAGGATCTTTGCAAACACAAATCAAGCAGGGTAACAAAACCATCCCTCGCCCGGCCATCGGCAAAGCCCCGAGCCAGCAGGCGGGCAGCAGGCGTGAGCTCTGCTTCCTCATCTCTGCAGCCGTCCTCAGCCTCCTCCCGCAGCGCCCGCTCCGCTCGCCGGAGCCAGGCAGGATGCGCCTCAGCCTCCCGCGCTCCCGCGCGCGGCTCCTGCACGCTGCCGCCCAGAGAAAGCAGCAGCAAAGTCAGTGTCTGGGGGGCAACGCGTAAAAAAAATATATATATGTACATATTCCGTTTGATGTAACATGGCCACTAGTGTGCGTGGGGGTGCATTCTCAATGGAGTCATGAGTTTAGGTTGTTTTTTGCTTCCTGCATCTTAGGACTCTCTTCACGTTTGTGTTTCAGAGGAAGGTGGACCTTCGAGTCAGGCTGCCTTTAAGCAATGGTTTTCCCGTTCTGTCTACAGTTTCCCGGAGTGGCAACCTTGCCAAGCAGCGAACCAGCCGTGGCAGCGTGTGCGGCTAATTGCCTTAACGGGGAGTAGAACAACAGTGCGTAAGGCGGCAACCTGAAACACGTCCAGCCTGGTTTCACCCCTCTTCCCCCGTACAGCCTGGCCAGGCTGACGTAACAGCGCGGCTGAGGCGTAGCGCCGGGGGATGTGGAGACGCGACCTGGAGTCTCGCTTCTGACGTGTGCCGAGGACTGGCTCCATGCGTCAGGAAGCAGAGGCTGGCTGCTTGGGCTGCCGCTGGACGTGCCTTTAGCCACCACACGCCCTCGCGTGCCGCTGCTGGCAGACACTGAGGGGCCTTACCCAGTTTTTAGCCTGATGAACTTCTCGGCTGGGGAGACACTTTCAGCTTTTTTGTTTCTTTTGACTAGAAATCGCTTTAACAGTCCAAAAGGCCACTACTTTATTAGCGGAAAAATGTGATCTATTTGAGTGTGATGGGCTCCTACGTGAGCACAAACGATTTGGCAAATTTTGAAAGGAGAACATGTGGCCTGAATAATCAACAAGAGGAATTCACAAAGGTTTGGCTTGGCTTGCTTAATTTTTTCTCTGATTTGTCTGTTCTTATAAGTGCCACCTGTTCTTTTGTTTTCCCGTAGATTTGCAGTTTTTTAAAACTAGAAGAGACATAATGATAATTTAACTTGACTTTCTGCATAAAATAGAAGCTATAATTTCATCCACTGCTTCCAATGCTTTTGTGGTAAAGCATAGCCTTTAGAAAGACATCAAGTGTAGCATTTCTGGTGATGTCTATCACCTCCCTTCGCAAAAACTTCTTATAGGTAGTTATTTGCAGTGTTTGGAACATTATACCAACTCCGCCTGGAATTTGTCTGGCTTTACTTGCCAGTAAGTAAACTGAATTTTGTCCAGTCTTCAACTGAAGGTAGAAAGAGCTCTCTGCAAGAAGAAAATCTTCTGCCTCAGCGCTTGTAGGCTCTGGTAAAGTTCCTTCTTTCACATTTTCTTTGACAAACCAAAGAAATAAAGCTTTATACTTCTTTACCATTAAGGCCAGATCTGCATTACCAGTCATTCCTGTGGCCCTTTACCAAACTCCTTGCAATTCATCAAGGTTCAGTGTTCCAGTAATAGTTGCATTAAGCACACACCACCTTACTTCTAAGAATATTCACACACATAGGTAGACAAAGAAGTCATCTAGCCACATACTACCAATCCTGTGCCAGAGTAAGAAATGTGGTTCAGCTTCAGGTTCAAATTCAGTGATGCCAAAGATTTCTGAATTTTTTATTCAGTTGGGGAAAAACTGTATCATATCACTCAAGGTTCCTACTTTTAATTATAATTTCTGCTGCAAAATACCTGCAATTAACAAATTAAATTGAGCTGTGTTAGTAACAATGGCTGAAGAAAGATGGCTGGATTCTAAAGGGAATAAATAAAATCTGCTTCCCATAGGAAGGTAACAGTTTTCAAAGATAACAGCTAAAGTAATGCAGAGTGGAGATCTTCAAGCTTTCTTGGGCATACTGCTAGATGAAATCCTACCAGGTCATGGCAGTTCTTTGGAGATTTGTTCTGAGATTCATTTTCATTTCTAATCCGGTGCTTGAGAGAGAGGTCAAATGGATTGAAACAAAACCATGTTTCTATGAAACCATTTTCTGTGAAACTCCGCCTGTTGCAGGGTAAGGAATACCTTTGATTTTAATCACTTTTAATCAAATCTTTTAATCAAACCACTTAGTCAGACCTCTCCATCTTCAAAATGAATCCTGCTGAGGGAGCGTGTGAGCCCAGAGCACCACAGAGAAAAGTGTCAATCTAATTGGAAAATATTTCCTATCATTCTGGCAGAGTTGTAGACTGCTTTGATTTACAGTAGCATAGCCCTATAGACTTTTGCACAGTGTATATGCCCAGGGTATACACTGTGATCATTGTATTTCATTCTTTAACTGGTACTGGTAAACAACGTATACTATCAGACTCAAACCTTTAGAAGTGAAACACTCAAGGGTAACCTCTACTCTCCAACCCGCACATGCAACATATATTCACACACAATTTTAACTCACACATTATCTAATGAAGTTAATGACTTCACCTAATACTTTCTCAGTAACAAAGGGGCAGTTTTGGGAGCTGGAACTCCTTTCTCTCGATTCAGGGAGCTAGTGCATAGCCCGTTAAGTGAGTGACTTAGGAGCCTTCTTTCCTTTTTCGCCACGACAGAAACTGCACGTAATTGCAACTTCCTCTGCAAGTTCTGCTTGTATTAGATTTCCACCCTGTGCCGCAAATTATAACACACTACATGTGAAACACGTTTATTTCTCTTCCCAAATTCACTTAGGTATTCCCCATGCCTTCATTACAGAATAAGGTATCAAATAATGCATACCTCTATCTTTATTTATCACACAGAGCATTGTTTGCTTATGGAGTATCCATCAAAAAAATTCTTCTCTTTTACATGACTAGGAAGAAAGAGTGACGTTGTCAGAATTCAGCTTGTTTCAGTTGTAGATTTCTGTATCTTCATTTCTGCCACTGGTTTTATCTTTCAAATGGGGACGTCAGCAGAATTCAGCCCAAAACTCAGGTGTATTCATACCATGAGCTTTTTCTGTTATTCTCAACTAATTTTTTCTCATGTGTTTTTAAATAGACTTTTATTCCTAGGCATGCTTGCCCTTCCTTCCTTCCTTCCTTCCTTCCTTCCTTCCTTCCTTCCTTCCTTTCTTCCTTCCTTCCTCTCTCTCTTTCTCTCTTTCCTTTTTTTTCTTTTCTTTTTTTTTTTTTCTTTTTTTCTTTTTTTTTTTTTTTTCTTTTTT
>NW_010555376.1:76592-84928 GCF_000687285.1 Phaethon lepturus | reverse complement strand
TTTCTCTCTTTCTCTCTCTCTTTCTTTCTTCCTCTCTTCCTCTCTCTCCGTCTCTCTCTCTTTCGGATGAGGGGAACATTGCTTGGCTAATAAGATATAAAAAATCAGAAATATGTCTAGTTTTGTAAGTCAGCTTCAAAATTACTGTATTTTTCCATGAAGCTCAATGCTATTCTTTGTGCATGTGTGATTTCGTATATGTTGACATTGTTTGTCTTCTGGTACAGGCTTATAAGATTCTTTCAGTCTGGTAAGGAAGACCACAGATTGAGTATACACAATTTTGCTTTTAAATGTTGGACATGTGCTGTGCTATCTTTTTATGTAGTGCAGCAGTAAATTCTTCCTATCACACTGAGAGGTAAGCGTGTTCTATGTTTGCTTCTTATTTTAGAAGTTTTAATAAAAACGTAATTAAAAATGTTTCTTAGGCTACAATGTGTGTAGTACACACTTTCTATTTCTATAGCACACAGTATATAATGAATAATGTGATTACTCTAGATATAATATAGTGCTCCTCAATATGAATATGAATTATGTCCATGCAATGGTTTTCAATATCTATCTTTTTTTACGTGGCACAATTTTCTTTATTTTCCTCAGGGCACAGCTTGAGCTCAGTTACTACCTCTGATTTTTGTGTGGATAATAAAATATTTATAGTCTTCAAAATTAGGTGCTGAGACAGTGATTAGTGCAGTATGAATAAGCAACTGAATAGATAAGGGCATGACATTTTGCACATGCATTACCACATACCGAACTTACGCACACAAAATCCCAATTTGTGTGTATGTACATGCTTGTGATTCCAATTCAGCAATTACTTTCTTCTTACCTGTGGCATTCCTCCTGCTGTTTTACCTGGCCACTGCATTCTTCTGTTTGGAAGAGATTTGGCCGCTGCAGCTCTGCCGTTCAGGATGCAGCTGGGGACCTGTTCAGGAAGGCTATGATTTTTCTAAGTCTCCATTCAAATTACAGTGTGATTGCCTTGATTCAGTTGACCTCCCTGGGTAAATAACAGCATTCCTTGCAATTTTCTGTGTGCTTCCTTCTTACATGGACAATACCTTATAAACCAATGAGGTTTTTTCCCTACGCAGACCCTGAGGAGCCTGTGAAACTCCAGAAATGATTTTCCCCACGTTCCTTTGCTGAAATACCTTCTCTCACCACACCTATATTGCATTCCTACTTCTACTGGTCACCTCTTACTGTAGACCATTTCTGTGTCCTTGTACTTAATGATACATGTTTTGGAGACAAATCAGGTCAAAAGTGCTATGTTAAGGTAAAAAAACCTCTAAAACCAGTCACCTCTACCAATGAAATTTTAGGGTGTGAGCCCACTTTCCATGCCTGATTCCTCCTAGACATAGTATTGAATTCAGTTCTTGCCAGCTTGCCGTGCTCAATTCAGATCTGTTTTAAAGGGCCTATAAAAGCAGACCTTACTTTACATAACCAATTATATCAGAAAAGAGTAAGCTTCCTCAGTCCTCGAAGATATTAAATGCAGGCTTATTTCTACCTGTAAGTACCCCGTTTTACATTATGGTTGACCACAGTAAGCAAGTTATCTGCCTGCACAAAGCCCTTAAGAATATAACCAGATTCTAGGATATTTCATTAATCTGTTCAGTATTTTTTAATAGAAAATAAATTTCTTGATGTTATATCCTTGAAAATTAATTTTTTTCTTTGTCAACAAGTTTCTTCTATGACAAATTTTGTCTTAAGAGTTGCAAAGTAATTGCGGAGAATCCTACCACACTGTGAGTCTTTGAAAGTAGTAGGCAATTCAGCCAAAATATTGATGGCGTGATACCAGTCCAAAGGAACTGTACATCTGTATGGTCCTTTAAAACTAAAATGGTGCTATACTGAAGTATCCCAGCTATTGTTCTGCAAGATTCTTCCGCTGGAATCTTCCTTTTCATGGTGCTTAAAATCATTGTTTCATCCCTCCCGAGAAACGCTGACATTTCTGTGGCAGATACATGCCATATAATAAACTAGCTGTTAACAACATGACTGGCTGAAGCCAGATTTGTTCTCCCAACCAAGTTGAGAAGGTTCGGAATGGTGAAGCAGCGTTGATCAGACAGTGTGTTTCACCACTGAATATCTAATTTAATATTAGTTAAACTTGATCAACAATTCAAGAGTTTAGGGTCACATTATTAACAGAAAACATCAATCCTTTGGATAATTCAATTAAAAAACATCAATAAAAATCTAATTTCAAAAGTCACTAGTATACCAATATACCATATCCGACAGACAGAAACTGCTCAGCCACCATTGAATCATTGCCTGTTTTAATAAGTATTCAGAAATTATACTGAGACTTCAAAAGAAATTGTAAGGAATTGTTAGCAGGTTTATTAATGTTTTATGTTTTATTAAAAGTTTGGGTGTACATTTCACAATGAGCAACATCAAAAATCAGACTTTCTGCCTGTAATTTTGCTTCCTCCTGTCTTTCTGCCTTTGGGATTCGCTCTTTTCCTTTCATCAGCTGCCATTTTCAGCAGCATGCAGTAATTTCATGGCTCATTGCAAGCGCTGAAAACCTTTGAAACCACAAATGCTAACCTACCTGGCCTGCAGCCATTTAGGAAGAGATTAATTTAGCAAACAGAAGCAAAACACTTTCTACTTCTAGCCTGTGCATAATTTCACTTCTATCTATATTTATTTTACAGTGAGCAGCGTAATGACAATTTCAGTAATTGCAACTCTGTAAAAATTTGCCTACCTAGCTTATCTCACTATCACAAGACTGTGAGTCAGTCAGATTAGAAAAAGTACAGCATGTGAAACTGCATTGGTTGCCTTCCAAAAAATATGTGCCTTATATAAAACTTAAGTGATGCTTTGCACTTATTTGTATACTTATCTACAGGACAATGGATTCTCCGTGATGTTTGCTTGGTATGTGTGTGCCTTTTTAATGCACTGTGATTTATGGGTGCTTTTCCCATATAAAAAGATCAGCAGCGCTAGTAGGCTGCAAGTGCCAGCCCATTTCTGCAGACTTAGTTACAAATGGCTGTTATGGTGCTGTCAAGCGATTTGAACAGAACTGAAAGTCCATCTGGGGCAAATCTAAGCTATCATGCTTGGAATGAATTCAAAGTCAAAATTAGCCTACAAACTGTTAGCTAAAAAAAAGTTCAAAATGTTTTATTGTTTCTAATTTAACTCAAAGATCAAATTCTGTAAGTAACCACACAAACTTTTCTTCTAATCCATTTTTTTATTCTATTTGACCAGCATATTCAGAACAAGATGCATAATTCCAAGCTTATAAATGTTCATTTATACAGTAAAATAGAAATGGCTTGATTTCCCTGTTTCCCTGTGATTTGTCTCAGTGCTGAGTATCCCACTTCTTACCAAGTTTGTTGACCACTGAGGTTGCTATGTTTATTCTCTGACGAATGTAAAGGTTACAATAATCGAACCCAAAGCCTTTGTTGCCATGTGCTGTGTAAAAAAAAAATAATGGAGCAACAAAGAGATATTGTAGTAGCATTTTCAGATGCACAGGAGGAAAAAGATTTCTTTACAATTCCCACGTCTGCTTCGGTAGCCAGCATGATGGCCTCAGGTAGGAGGAATCCCTAAGGTACCTCGCAGCTCATGACTTCTATATTGGTATCCTGGCACTGGTAGCAGGGCAATCTGGTGCCGCTTTCTGGCAGTCGTTGCTCCAGGCCTGGGCTAGTTGGAAGCGATTTTAGCGACCTTGAGTGACCTTGTGGATGGCAGTCACTGGGTAATTATTTCGACTGCAGGATTATGCAGTGGTACTTCCCGCCATGAGGGGCTGCAAGAAGATTGCTGCCAATGACATGGAGGGAGACGGAGTCAAAAGGAGAGGGGGGTCCTCCGCATTGGAGATGAAAGGGTTTAAAGTGCACAGCTTTCCAACTTTTTACATGAGAGTAGTGAAAGAGCAATTGAATACGACCGTTAGCTTGCTTTACTGTGATTCAGATACTTTTATATCAGCAAAAGGAAAGTGTACAGCATTAAACTTGTTTATGCAGTGTTTTTATAATAGCTAATTCATTTAAGCATACAGATACACAGACGGCAGTGGGATGACTGGCCAACCCACACAGATGTACACCTCCAATCTGGCATCCCATAACATTCATAAAATATGTCAACACAGCCTGGATTCCTTCCATAGTTTATGTTAAACTATTGGTGTTCATACCATACAAGCAAAATATTTCATGTTGTTAAAATTTGTGTCCCTAGTAAATAAATATAAAACCTAAACACATTCCCTCTAAATGCACAAGCCGTGCGCAGCAGCGTTGAAGCAATATGTACTGTTTGTACTTCTAGTAACATTGGAGAAATTAACATTTGTAGAGCTGTTTGTCATGCAGGCAAGTGATAATATGGAGGCTCCTGTGTTTTATTAGTATTCTGCTTTTAGCTGTGATGTCCCTCATATGGCACCCTCTCTAGTTCATGGATTCACAATACACGGCGCTACACATCAGAGCAAGCGGTGAGGAGAAGGATCTGGTGAGGGACGTGGCTATGTGTGGGGAGTCCCATGGCCTAGGCATGTCCCAAATATCGCCGGCCTGTAGCCTTGCATAGCACCTTTCGCTCACCCCCGAGCCCCCAGCCACAGGCACAGGCAGTTGGCATAAACCAGCTTTGTTTGGCATGGAGTGTCCTTGAGCGGTGGGAAAGCAGCAGCTCTGCTCAATATGAGTAAGTGCAGATGCTCTAGTGCAGGATAAAGGCCAAGAATGAGTCTGGTGTTCAGGGTGTAGGAGTAAAAGCTGAATCCTATTTTTAGACCAGAATTCACCCAGAACCCTGAATGTAAAGTATATTCACAGATGGAGACCTCATGATCCACTGAGCACTTGCGCAGTCTTTGCACAGCACTGTTACGGTGCGGGTTCCCCTGAATAAGAGAGCAGAGTTATCCCACCCCCCGCTTTGCAGAAGACCGTGATGGTCTTGGTAGCTGTGGATAGTCAAGATACTGAACTTCTTTTTGAGTAGGACAGTGGGTATTTCCCTTTCTGAAAGGGAGAAACAAGAAGGGTTGTTGCAGAGTAATAATCCGTAGCTCTTGCTGGGGACCTTTGACTCCTTGGTGCTTGCCCAGGTTGGGTTTTTGACATGTTCAGAGCAGATCTTTTCCAAACATGATGACATGAACTTCCTAAAGCATGGCTGCCTAAAATGTTGCACCTCTGTGCACCTCTGATATGTATATATTGTTATTCAGTGATGAAATATTATTTTTATATTTAAATTGTTAAATTATGTCACTAATAAATTATGTCACTAATATCTAACCATGTAAAGTAAAACAGATTAGTGTAGTACTGTGAAACACTAGAGTACATTAATGTATAGTAAAATAGATCTGTTGCCATTATGTTTAATGAATAATATTCCCCATTAACACACATCTCTGCGTTTCAGTAATTCCAGAGCTACGACACAGACCAATCAAGGAAATGCACGGTAAACAAGCTATAATTTTGCTCAGGCTGTGCAACATAAAATACTTAGTGAAATTAGTGAGTGCCGTATGTGGAGGCACTGTAGGATTAAGCATATATTCAGGTGTACCCTCACCTTTCCTTGATTAACAAACATGCCCATCAAGATAAAGGAATAGTGAGGAGGGAAGAAAGCAGTACTTGATTATTAATACACAAAAGCAAAAATACGCTGCTGTTAGACATGCAGAAGTCAGTAAAACCACATGCTGTTTGGAGAGGATTGAATTGTCTTCAAGCGCTACCATCTAATTAAATATGTATATATTTCTAGGGCCTGAGCTCTGGAAAGCATTCTTATTCAAGAGAGCGCTTAAGCATATGCTTAACTGCAGAATGGAGGCTTGGAGGAGGTATTAGTATGTGTAGTCAAAAAGTACATTTAGCAGATGAGCAAAAGAACTTATTTCACAATCAAGACTGATGACAGTTTGCTATAGGTTAATCAATTGCCTGGTTTCATTACTTCATTTGAAGTTGGTTTTTTCTGTTAGATGGTGCAAAACATTGTTATAAACAAGTAAATTGTTCTTTTTGATTAACAGATGGCTCATGACTAGCCAAAAAAATTATTATTTTTTAAATTAAAGGAAAAGCGTTCCTTGTTGAAACCTTCTACATTACAGTTCAGCCAAGAGAAAATTTGTTAAAATGAAAATATAAACTTATGAAATACAGGATTTATAATGGAAACACTGATACAGCCATAACTATAACCATGTGAACCATGCTGCTATTATTTACTATGGTAACATTATAAAAAAACTGCACTGTTTGGGCCATTATCCTTACAGTATTCTTTTCAGTACAAATCATTATATTTATTATCGGTCTTCTTGTATAAAGGGTCATGGAAAAGGCCAATCAAAAGCAGAAGCAGCCTGCTTTTCAAAAGGAAATTGGACCTATTTCTAATTCTTCTTCTTTATCAAATACAAGGAGTGCAGAGTTTTTTTGCGAAAAATGGTTTCATATAAGATAAAAGTGTAGATTATTGGTGAGAAAATGACACACTTTTCCCCACATCCTGAAGATTCTGGGGAGACATTGCCAGTTTTCCGAAGAGATTTTTACCTTCTCACAAGTGCATTTCCTTACAGACTTCAAGCACCAGGTGCTGAGGCTCTGCATATTTATTTGGGAATGCACTGCATAATTCAGCTATCGTCACTCGGATAGATGTCTTAGCAACGTAATATCTTAGAATGAATATTGTACATATTATCAGACAAAATACATGTTTTTAGAAAACCTTGTTTGTAATTTACAGGATGAAGAAAAACAAAACTGAATTTGTGTTTGTTTCTCTTGTAATTTCTTTCTTTCTATGTGTCTGGAAAAAATATGAATCTCATAACTGTTATTCCTGCCTTCTTGGAAATTGTTGTAAACGTACCTGTATTTCTATGTATTATCAGACTTGCTGAGAGTAGTCCAGTAGATGGACCACCACAGTATTTGGACACAGATCCCCAGCGCCTGGCTTACAGAATTGTTAAAATTATGACTAATAAATACGTGACAGTTTTTTAACTCTTTCTAGCTCTAAAAGGGATGGGGTAAAAGTTACCTGTCTCCTATGAGCTGAACAGGATGTGACACATGTTCAGAAAATGTACAATGTAAAACACGAAAAATAGCCTTGAAATTATATTTAGGAAGTGCTCCATGACTGTTGACTCATCACTAACCTGAGATGAAAGGTCAATGTATGTGGAACCTCTTTTTTTTTTTTTTTTTTCCCCCTGCCCCAGAAACAGCCATTCAACTTACACATCAGTGCAATATAGCACAATAGGATTATTCCATATTTAAAATAAGTTTTTACTGTGTTCTGTTTATCTCTGGTAAGATACCATGCATTAAAAGCATGGCTTAGAACTATAGTAAGTCAATATTAATATTGATGGTTTAATACCATTATCTGCATGACAACTATGCTTAACTCAGCAAACATTCCTGACATTGTAAACATGGCCGGTATAGCTGTTAATACAAAGAAGGCAAATTGATTGACAAATATGTTTAGAGATACAGGTCTCCACGAGAGTATGGATCAGTTGTTTACTGATAACTAGCAGAATGCTCTGACTCGATTGCTAACAGTTAAGCTAAAAAAAAAAAGCACCGTTATGACTGCTGCTTGATGAAACAATATTCCTGGGTTTTTTTCAGACTATGCTGCCAATTTAGGAGTATCAGCTCTGCACAAGAAAGCTGTGTCACAACTGGAAAATGATAATGCTGCTAACACAAAGTGGTGTTTCTAAAGTTGCAACACCCAAAGCACTTCACAGTATTTGATGACTGCTTATGACAATTAAAAATTGCTTTATTTATTAGGGAAGTAGACCTTATACATAAGAGTTAACCCAAATGGATTTTATTTTAGACTACCTATTGTTATCTCAAAGTATGTCAATATTACGTGCTTCAAAAGAATGGATAGGAAATGTTTATCAGTAGACAATGAAGGCAAATAGATTGTTTATGACAGTATAGGGAATACATTTCTTGGCAAGATTTTGAAGTGCAGTCAGGAGGGTCATTCTTGTGGCTGCTTTTGTTGACATTCATCATAACTGAACATCTAGATTGTAAAATACGTAGTGTTTTGCACCAAGTGATTCTCTTGGTACAGCGTATTGTGTTTGTATTGGACTTTGACGGCACAGTCACAAAAGATAGGATGTTCAACTACTGCATATACCACTGCTGCTATTTCAAATGTTTCTTGAACTGCTCATTGCAATTTACAAATCACTGCCAAGATTT
>NW_010555376.1:49833-76561 GCF_000687285.1 Phaethon lepturus | reverse complement strand
GTTTATTTGTTTCTGTCCCTACAAAATTTTTCGAGTATACTTGTTTATATTTTTCAGCTATTCGTGATCTCTCTTTATTTCTGACATTAAAGTCTGGAATCATATTTTGAAAACAAATAAACAAAGCAAAGATTTTTTTAATTTTAAAATACCATACACCGTAAAGTAATATTTATATTTCAGTTTGAATTTATTTGCATATTCTTGAACAGTTTTTGCTGAACTATTGTCTTAATGCATTAATTTTACCACATCACAAATACAATGTCAGGCAAGGTAAAATCATGTAACGGATATGATCAAGAAATATTGCTGTTGTGAGGATTACAGGAATAAAGCTAGTGTCATAAAAATATTGCATTTCATATCACCCCATTTTGCATGTTAATGTCTCGTTAGTAGGACGGGGAATTCCAGTTTTTACAAGGTCTATAAAAATTGCTGAACAATAGGCAGTGAAAGGAAGCCTGGAGAAGCAAAAACCTCATCACCACCCAGACCCTTTATGTTATTTCAACAATGCACCAGCGTCCTTACAACTAGTCACCAAAAATAATAGTCTCAATGTACATAATCATTGCAGATAGTACAGCACATTTTATTTATTGCTGAAGTTATTAATGGTATTGTATTTTTAAGACTTACGAATGACATTTCCTTTATTTACTACAACTTACATGGCTGTTCCACTCTACCCTGAGCTTGCCCTAAGTAACCTGTTCACGATATCTATCTTTTTTCATTTTAAGCAGTCACTCCTACTCCTGTTTCAGAGCGAGCTGGCTCTGTTCAACCGCTCAGTTGCCGAGCCCTGCATCGAGCGGTGGTAGCGCAGCCCCACACAGCCGCCCACGTCCTTCTGCAAACCGAACGTGCACAGGCGTCCAACCATATGCAAGATCTGGTCCATTCAGAGCACATGTATTTTATCGTTCCTTGCATAGGTTTGCCACTGGTAAAATAAGGGCTGCTGTAATTTGGCGTCATCTTATACCTGCTTCACGCTCACTGGTGTAAGTTCACAGCTGGTTCAGAACAAAACAAATTCAGGCATTATCAGCGCAGATACGTTTTTACAGAACCAAGTATTGTCAGTGTGCCACGCTCTCCCTGTTTGATTAATGTGCACTTTCAGCACAAACCAGGATGGACCTTCCAAAGAGCTCAGTTCATGTAATTGAGGCCAAATTTGAGGAACTGCTGATTGGTGAGGCGATTTTGAAAGTGTGGCACTTTACACAGAGATCAGTGCCTTGCTGCGTTAATGTCATACAAGGCTTCAGAGATCTTTTTATGAAGATCTGTTGCCTGACGGTGCAGTCTTAAGATGCGCACGAGTGAGGGGGCACCGTCACTGCTCCCATGTGTGCTTTAAGAACAAAAATTAAGTATTTAAATATCACAGCAACCCTGTGAAGCAGATAGCTAGTGACACACTCAGCTGGAAGATCGGAAAACTTGAAGAACTCAATTGTGATAAAAGAAGAGTAAATGTCTTTGACTCCCGATTTGCAGTCCAAAATGCAGAGGGGAAATACAAGATGATCCATTCAAATACTTAAGTGACATTAATGGAGTCCAAGAAAGTGTAACTCACAAGATAAGTAGCCAGAAGAAGGAAGCTGGAGGTTCATGATAGGACAGGGAAACTATGCTAACGGAACAGATACGTAAGGGGAACTGTAAGTTACAAAACCGGAGGCTTATTTCATACGCACTTCTCTTTTTGGCCTTGTGGTCTAGCCACAACACCACACTCCTTTTCTCCATGTATTTGAAGTATTAACCTTTTAAGCAAATTTACATAAATTAAAGAAGTAAAATTTTAAAAATAGAAAAGCCAATTTTTAGGTGAAAATTTTGGGAGCTGGTATACAATCAGGAAATTTATGTATAAAATGCTAAACTAATAATTGATGATAAAGTTAATGTAATGAGTTCAAAGTGGACTTTGAACAGTAGACGAAGTCCACCTGGATTTCTTAAATATAATATTATATTCTGATACAGTGCAGAGGAAGAAATACATCTTTAAAGGAGTCTAAGTGTAAATAAACCCTCGCTTCAGTTTGGCTATATCAGAGAAGAAAGCAGCTTTGTTCTATTACATTTCAAAGGGCATTAAAGATGTTTGCAGTTGCATGTATATGAAAACCTCGCCCTCTTCAGTGTTCTCAACATTGAAATCCATTATATTCACTAAAAAGGACTTGGCACTAAAATATATGAAGATTAAAAGTATTTGGAGATGTTTAAATCATCAACCTTTACTGATATGCACTTCAAGAGAAATCACCTAACATTTAGATCAGATACCTACCATCCAATCTGAAAGAAAGCTATTAAAATTGTTCCCGCTCTCCTTTGTAAGTTTGCCAGAGTCTCACATGGTACGGTGCATCATGTTGGCATACAGCATGATGCCGCATAAACAACAGGACTGCATTGTGGATCATCAGAAATATGTGAAAATTCATTTGGATCTGCCACCAACTATCAATTTCGACAAGGAATGTATCTGCTCCGGCTTAATTAGAGAGGATGAAAGCAGGGCATACAGGTCAGCCTCCCCAGTGCTTGCGCACCACTGGAAACTCTGCTCTGTGCCAGGCTGCGAAAGTAGTCAGGACAGGTCAAAACCAGATGTTTTCTCTATAAAGCATTCCACTCCAGAGGCATCAGCTGTATCTGATACAACACCAGTAGTTACAGGTTGCAGATGTGGAGTGACTTAAAAAATATTCACGTTTTGTTTTCTGAGTCAGCCAGAGGAATATATCCATCTTTCCCCGTCGCCAGCCTCGGAGATGGGATTTGGCTGAACTGGGTGGGGTAGCTCCTGATTCAGAGCAATGCGAAAGAGAGCAAACTCAGACCTCTGGGCAAAGCTCTTCTTTGGCCGTAAAACTGGTGTCATTCCATTTTGCACCTAAGATATGGCCTTTTGTATTTCATTTTTGTTTATTTGCGTGGGATAAATATATATATATATGTTTATATGCACACACTGTTATACAGATCAGGGATATAATACTTTTCATACAGGATTACCCTGTAACTGTCATAAAAACCCCCCAAAATTTCTTTCCTCCTCTTGATTCACTCCTTTATATCTTATTTTAAGTCTGTTTTTTGAGGGCGTTACATTTATCATAAATTTCCAAAACTGCAAGGAAAACAGATTCTTAAAAATCCTTTAAATTGTCCTAATAATTTCATATTGTATCCAGTACAATTGCATTTTACAAAGTAATTACATTACTACCAGCCCACCCAGATAGTTTGGGCCCTGTTATTTTACTGCTCTAAAGGTGACTTTCATTTTCATGTTGACTTTACTCTGTGCCTACTTGGAGGTTCATTCAGTGAAATAAAATTGCCTTGTAATTATTTCTACTTAGAGAAATATGACAGCTAGAATTTTTATGTTAATTAATCTTTGTTTTTTTATTATTGTGTGGCTGCCTATCATAAATTTCCTTGCAATCCCGTTTTAATGTATTCTATAAATTATTGTGGTTTCTCTCAGGCCCATCATGCCTTGCAAATAGTTAACTTTGCATGGATTTCTGTTGTTTGCCCTAATACACATCATATGTGTAATTCGGTGGGAATGGTTTGCATCTCTGAAACTACGCTTGATTAGGAAGGATACTTGTCAGGAATGAGCCCTTGGTCAGACTGTAGTCTTCTTATGAGTGTGTGTGTAAAAAAATTGAAATACATTAAAAAAAAAGACAAAAAATAATATCAAATCCAGTGCATACTGGACTGAAGGGAACAAACAAGGTATTACGTTTCTTCTTGTTTTGCTGGCTCAGTGAAATTAGGAAGCCACTGTTTCCTCACCTGCATGCCCAGTTAAGGGCCATCTGTTTCCTGTTTAAATGTAGTATCTTACATGGTTTTTCCAAAACCCCTCTTGCATTAATCAACACAATCCCAATAAACAGAAGAACCAAATCTTGCTAATCTTTCTTACTCAAGGAAAGCATTTTGGTAGTTGCAACTTGAACACGGTGCTTTTTTTTTTTTTACTAACATTCGCTTTTGTTTTCTGCATTTTTAAAATTTCTCATCTAGTTCGAGGCTAATTTTGCAAGCTTTCTACAACAGCCTGAAGTCCTTTTCGTTACTGTGAGTTAAACCAATAATATGTTGATTTTGTCACTAATGCATTTAATCTGGGTCTGGTGTCATATCTTGTGTTTTAACATCCTCATGAATGTTATTATAAATTTAGCACTGAGTTAAAGATAATAAGGTCAAATGTATCCTTGACATTATACTTCGCCTTTGATGAAGGTAACAAATAATGAGCATGGCCTGGTCTCCTTATTATCATAGTTTAGATTTACAGGAAATCATTGGTGGATGGATACTCCTCGTAGGGAGAATCAATGAGCCAAATTGGTTACTTGGATTGTGGTAAGATCTACACAGAGAAATAATACCTTTTATTATATCAAATAATTACAGTATTATGATCCCACCACAATGAATGCAGACACTCTAAATATCAGGTGTCATCTTTAGAAGAAGTTCTTTGATAAATTACTATTATAATTGATATCCGGATATTTTTTATTTTTAAATAAGAAATGCAGATTAATAAGTATATATAAAAAGTAAGGAACAAAAGTAGCTTATAAAAATGACCGAGTGAAGTATTTAGTTTCATACATACACAGACGTACACACAGAGAAAGGCTCTGCAAGAACTTCGTTAAGGTTTTAGTATCAACCACTCAAATGGAAGGAAAGATGGCTTGGGCAACGTTGATTTGGCTCGGTTTTTGCTTTCACTCTGGTACAGCCCTTAACTGCACGGCTGATGTTGAGCTGTACACAAGGCCTACCTCGTCCATCGTACCTGACGGACAACCCCCAGTTAACAAGCTGTTGTTTTCTGTATTTTGTTGTCTCCTCACTGCTCAGTGTGTGCTGTGAGACTATATTTATAGCACGCTCTTCATACCTTCCCCGAAGGCAGAGTCAGTTATTTTTGGGCTCGTCTCTGGTGTTCATTGCTGGGAGAATAGCTGTAACGGCAGTGGGGACATTCATGCGCTTCCTGCAGTGGCATAACATGGAGGTACAACACCCGCAAGCGCATGCCATGCAGTGCCTGCTACGCGTCCTGCCCCGCCGCCAGCGCGTCCGATTGCTTCGCCAATGTATTTTTCTCAAACCGTGGGGACTGTTCTCCATAAGTCTCATCAAGTGGGTAGCTACGGTGCTGTTATTATTTCCATGCTAAAGCTGAAACAAATTTTGATGAAAATAGAAAGCTTGCTCTAATTTTGGATTCTCAACTAGATATACCTAGGATCTGACTTTTTTGAGTCTTTGGGAGAACTCTGGCATCCCTGTACACATACAAAATCCCTTTCATTTGTGTCAGACATAAGTGTTTACCACTTCTGCAAATCAAACATTTCCTGAAATTAGGACCCAGGAAATTAATAAAATATAGTTATTGACATCTTGTGGAAAGCCTCGTTTAAGTGATTGGCCAGCATCACTCAGTAATCCTGCCACTTTATGCCAACAGGTTTTGCTGGAGTCCAACCCTTTACTCTGTAGTCCTAACGTCATTTCATGTCTCTTCTGCACACAGACATCTGACCTTTCTTACCCCATCCCCAGTCTGGGGAGTTTCTTGGTGCCACTCTTTCATCCTGAGGTCTGTGCTCCAGTCCCTGTCACTCCCCATTTCATCTGGTCACTTCAAAGGTTGGATGAAGCTACTTGTGACCTCCTTGACGTGCTCCCCAGAGCCTACATCCCACAGAGCAGCAGTGTGTGCAGGTCAGAGCAAGAACTGGGACAAATTTGGTAGGAGCAGAACTGCTTTTTGTGGTCCTAGTGCAGACCTGGGACCAGCAAAGTTACACTGGCTGGACATTTGTAGGAAGAGGACTTATTCCCACATCAGCTCTGCTCTCCTATCCCACTGACTGTGGGACTCCAGCCGCGGAACAGCCCATGGGGGAAAACAAGGAGATTAAAGCCTGCTTCCCCACCACCACCACCTACACTGGCATATATTACCACTTAAGTGGGCTGACTTTCCGCAGCAAATCAAGCTGGGATGACAGGCAGCCCCATGCAGGCTTTAACGTGCCTGTAGGATAGATACAAAGACCGCTTAGCCCAAGCCATAGTCCCTGGCTCAGTCAAAGAAAAGGTGAAATTCTTCACAGCAGTGATGATACCAGTATTTTTCAGTATGAGCAAAACTGCACAGTTTCACTCACCTTGCTCTCAAACAGGGCTCAATTGTCTTGGGTGACATTTTCTCCAAAAATCCATCCTAGCACAGACACAAGGCATGGCACGTTATTTTATCCCAGACAGTTGAAATTTATCTAAGCTGTAAGTAACTAAAACCAGCAGAGTGTCTGGCAACCTTAAATGAGAAGCCGTGTTTCCAGTCCCACTTATAATGTGCTGAAAAGTCAGTGAAAATGCAAAATGAAAACTATTCAAGTGAGCCGAACAACCAGAACAGTGAGCATCTGAGTCAGAAGAGGAGAAGTACATGGCTCAGGACAAGGAAGTTATTTCAGCCTGTGAGTCAAATAAGTAAGGATAATAAAGAGAGACTGGCATAAAGGGTTAAAGCTCATACAGCTGTGCCATCCTGAGTGTATTGAACTGAGCTAACATTGTTAGATGACTTAAGCGACTTACATTTCTATATAATAGGGTGTTTTAATAAGTTTATAGAAGCAACAAAGAATGTAAAGCAGGTTATATAAAGGCAAAAAATCACCAACCAAACGTTTCTGAAAGGAACAATGTTGCTGACCGAGACAGTTTTATGGGAGAAGAAACACAGGGCTCAATTTATAAGTGGGACTTAAGGATCTCAATGCCTCCTTAGCCACCTAAGTCTAACATTTAGGTATCACTGGTATCTAATGTCATTGTACCACCTTGTCTAATCCTGTAGGCACCTCAGCTTCCCTGACACCTTGAGAAAGCAAGAAACTCCTAAATCCAGAAAGGCCAAAGCACCTCGGCTCAGTAATCGTGCCTTAAGTAGTCACAGGTCAGTCTTCCTCTGCTTATGCCACCAGAGGGGCTGGATCTATCAGGCCCAGGTAACACAGAATAAGAGAAGGAGAGAGTGGCTGCATCCATGTTTGTACTGAAGATGTCAGTGGTTTTGGGGGGTTTTTTTGTTTGGACTGTGAAATGTCCAGCTTTAAAACTCCCTTTCCTGTTGGCCCCTTAAATCACATCGTTTGGTTCCCCAGAGAATGCCCTTGGCTGTAAGGTGACCTGCAGTGTGAATCTATTTGACATAATGCAATATTTATTTAGGCCAATGAATGGATAAAGGCAAGAAAATGACTCTGTAACATGATTTTTTTAGGACACTTCAATGAGATGAATATAAATAAAATCCTCTCCTTAACAAGTCAGCATTCTGCTTTCATGAATGCAATTCTTCATACCCACCCCTTCCTATTCATTCTATAGGGGACTCCTGAGAACTGACCAAATCAGGACCGGGAACTCCATTCGATGCCAGGACAATTTAACGTGACAAAGTTCATCACAGCAGCAAATAAATCTCTCCGTTCACTTCCCCCTTGAGATGACTTCCTTCCTCGTTTCCTGTAGTTGGATATGTGCTATGCAGGAGAGGGGGCAGGGTGACTACCTGGTGTAAATCCCTCCCTCCACCCACCTGCTGATATTTTTAATTAAAATTAGCCTTTTGATAGTATATCTGAATTGGCATATTCCTGACTTCACCTGTCTCTGTTGCAGTCTTCTGAAGACAGGCTGGTAAAGTGCAGTGCATCATACCATCTAACACAGTAGATGTGCAACCTTCTTGCCATAATGAGTGTTTTTCTGTGAGCCTTTTATTAAGGCCAAACATGCCACCACAGATACTGAAAATTAAAACAGAAAACTTTATTTGAGTAACATTCCAACAACATCTGCTTTTGCTAAAAGGGACATTTTCTAGAAGAAACATCTCAAACAATACCTGCCCCTGAATTGTTTCCTATGCTGTGTTTTTGACCTGGACCAGCCTCACTCATGCCAGCAAAAGACCCTAACTCTTCTCTTTAAATCCTCCCTAAAGAATCAGGGGAAGGTTGCTAACATGCACCAGTGCATACACACTCATCTTGCTGCTTCACCTTATAGTCCTTCCATTTAACTCACACTAACAAATTCAGAATAATACAAAAGGATGTAGTGAAAGAGGTAAGCTCCAATGGATGTCGGAAAAGAGGTAAGCTCCAATGCAAGGAGTCTGCTTTCATGTCCATGGTGTTTCTCATCCAACTATAGCTTATACAGTAGCATGTATGATACAGTATGATTTGGCCATTCACAGTGGCCAAAGCACTGAAAAATACATCTACCAGCCTAACATTAGCTGCTTTGGTCTTCCCTCTAGTATTTTTTCTTTCATCCCTTCTTTCTATTTTGACCTCTCCTTTCTCATTTCCAGTTCTTTGTCCCTCTTTCCAGTATTATAAAGCCTCTCCCTTCTTACTAAGCTTCAGTTCTACTTCCAGTCACTGTGGAACTTACTTAGTTTTTCCTTTCTTTGTTTTCCTTTTTATAGCATTACCTCTCTTCCTTTTGCTGATCCATTATTTCCTCTGGTCATCCAAATTCTTTAGTTCTTTCTTTCTGTAGAGATCCCATTAGCTTTCTCTTCTAGTCTGCCTTCCACTCTTCCTTCAGTTTTTCCTTCTTTCTCTTCAGACACATTTTCTTTGTCTTATTACTATCCCAGAGTATTTCCTTTCTGACTTTAATGGAGAAAATTGTATTTATTTTCTAGCTTTTCCACAGGTTCAGTTTTCTCTCATCTCTCCCTTTTTGACCTATAAGTGCTTAGAAGCCACAAATATCCATCCATGAACTGGAGTAACTTAGGTTGACCAGATACTGTTGATCAGACATGGATGAGATCAAAGCATAAATGTGCAGTACAGCTGGACTGATCAGGAGCATACAGGTTGTCAACACAAGACTTCCCAAGGATAAAGTTCACCAGTTTTGAGGGTCTCAGGAACTCTTCGGTGCTGTCTACAGCTTAAAAGGGCAACTTGAGGAGCTCTGAAGAGAGGGACGTGGAAAAGGCAGGGAAGATGAACGAGGGGAATATTAATTTAATATTAAGTTTCTTTATGCCTTTTAGGTTATTAACATTTTAGGTCTGTTGAAGCAGCTTGAGAGACCCATTTATATTTATTGTTAGAAACTTCTCTAAGATGTGCTATGCGGAGCATTGCTGGTTCTGCTATGGTTATTTCTAACATGGGAGCAAAGTTAATTCCTCCCAGAACAAAGTTATTATCATAATCTCCTAGCATATGTCTGTCACAGCTATGCTTTCTCTTTGGAGCCCTTCCAGCAGGTAATTTTGGGAGACCATTTAAGACAGCCCTTTTTCTCTGCTACATTAATGGGGGCTTGGGGATTTTGATTATTATTACACCCTTTTTAACTTTTAAACTGTTATTTTACAAACCGAGGGTTGGGTTTTTCATTCTTCCAACTCAGCTTTCAGAGTGCAAAACGAAGGTCTGCCACTCCAGGGTGTATGTTAGCTACAGGATAATGTTTGTGGCAGAGAAGTATACAAGGCAAAGAAATGGCTTTTGTGGGTGATTAAATGCTGAAGTGAAGCTGAGGTGTTTGATAACCACAGAAGCTATTTATTGTGTGTATACTCCAGTGCCATGAACATTATTCCTATTATACAACAAGACAAAAGAAGATTCAACAAACCATAACGAGAGAAGGATGAAGGGTTTTTTTGGTTGTTGCTTTTTTGCTTGATGGAAGTTTGAAAGTTCTGTTTCATTTTCTGCCTTTCCTAACGTTTCCTTTGGGGGTGAGATTAAGCCCAAAAGGCAGAGATTGGCCTGCAAAGGGTAGTAATAGTTACTAAATTCTGAATAAATACTGAGAGTTATCATATCTTATTATCAAACAGCAGTGCTCACTGTTTTGCTGGGACTCAGAGAAAGACCATGCTAATAGTATTCATAAAGAGCATTTCTTTAGGTTGTGACAAATAAGTTTAGGAAAAGAATCAAGTATTATCAGGTTTAAAAAAACAACAATGAGATCTATTAGGAAGATAATGGTAATAGACATCTTCTACATGTTCTATTAATCATCACAGGAGCAGTGTGAGTTCGAGACATATTGTGAGACCAAGCTCACAAATACTACTTACATTCTCAGCAGCAATTCTGTTTTGCCAGTTCCCCGCTTGCTTGCTTCTATTTTTGTGGAGGATTTTGGTTTTTTTGAGATGGGCCTCAGTGTTAGTCAGTGAGCTCCATCAAGACCTATGCCTGTCCTCAGAGGGAACAGAAAAATACAATGAGCTTTGAATAAAAAAGATCCATCACACAGGAAAACCTGTTTCTCATTACCTAATAGGTGTCATTTCCTCTTTAAATCACTTGAGTTGTTAAAAAGAGCAGAAACAAAATGGTGTGGCTAAAATGACCAACAACCCAGTGGAAACCCTGAGCAGAGGAAATCTGTCACAACCAACCCCACTGCAGGTCTTTGTTTGTAAATGTTGCTCATTAAACAATTATGAGCAGAGAATATATTTGTGAAGTGCAAACTATGTTTGCAAATGACTTGCCCTAGATAAACGAAGCCTGCTTTGTCAAATCATGAGAAATAATTTAACCATCTGTAGTCACAACAACCCCGTGAATAGCAGCTATTTTTACACCGCTTCAGAGGTGGGGAACTCAGAGACGGAGAAGAATTTCTTGCATCAATGGCGAAAGGTGAATTAGCTTAAAGCAAAAGAGGCAACTGTTAGTCGTGCTATGTTTTTGTTACTGTTGTGTTTGCACATCTCCTGACAAGAAATAATACAAATTTTGTGGGAATTTTTATTACTTTAATGAATTAACATTGAATGTATTTTAATGCTAACAACCCTTGCTTGTCTGCCCGTGGACTTTCCTTCAGACCAGGCTGTTTCTGAAATATTTCTAAGTCATTAAAATATTATCTGAGCATTTTGTTGAGTACTTACAGCTTTGAAAGGTGCTGGACTGTCATCACAAGCTCACCTAGCAGGGAATGAGATTAAGGGGGCTCGCACCTGCCAGCCCAAAACTGCAGCGGCGCATGGTCCTGCCACCCCCCGAGGTCCCTCCCCGCCTCCGCTGTGCCGGACGCGGCTGAGGCAGCCTCCAGACCCCGCCGTCCCCTCCTGCTCACAAGCAAAAAATATTTCCTACCAGCATGTGAATTGTTGCCAGCCGATTTTCCTCTGTTTTACACATCATCATATGTGGCTTAACAGATCAGTGCCCTCTCCTGTGATACTCCAGCACCATACTGAGCACATCTTCTCATTTGGATGATTGATTACTCTAAGTACCCTTGAAATGCATACCAGTTTTGTTCAAAAAGAAGGTATTTTCTCATTATTATTTGTGTCCATGTTTTATATTATTTACAGCATCTAGTACACTCATTTTAAAATGATAGCTGCTGTTGAGTTGTATATGAAAAATAAAAATTAACTAGTGGGAGTTTATTTTAATGCTTAATACAGGCACACAAAATAACGGTATGGACTTGAGGATTCTTGTCGTTGTTTTCTCAGGTACAAATCTCCATATGAATTATAGGATAATTTTTCTGCTCTTGAGTGGAATGTGAATACTGCTTTCTTTGTGGTATTCAGTGTTAATGTGCATATTTAAATGACAACTAAAGTTCTACTTATTCTAAATTATCTCAAATTACTATAGTATATGAAAAAGGACTGTTACATTCAGATGTTTCATTTAGAAAAGGGTTTCCACTCTCCTATGATGTGACCTAATTTCAAAAAAATTGGGACTGGGAGTTGTGCTCTCCTTGTTTTACACAGCAGATGTTAATGCCATTATCTACTTAATTTGAAAGCTGCACTGATTTCCACTCTGTTTCTTCCTTTGAGTGTCATTGCTGTATAAAAAATACTATCAAGTGTAACAAAGGTCATTTGAAGTTACACCCAAAATGCTGGCCTGACCTTACAAATAATAACCTTCTTTTCTTTAAATCATATGAATGTGGATGGCTGTACCACAACTATTGGGTTAAGGCTCTGTAGAATAATAGAATAACAGAACTGGGATTGTTGTCAGAAAAAAAAAATCATAAAAACCCTACTGATGGTCATATTCTCTCCTGCTGTACGTACTTTCTTGAAGTCAGGGGTAAAATAGCACTCGCCCATATTTTTGCATACTATTTTACTGTCATAGTTTCAAGATCAAACTTGCTGCATTTACAGGTTTACTTTGAAGTAAATTGTACTTGCCACAAGTTTTAGAGATTTAACTGTGTTCATCTTGGCTAAATTATCACCAGTCAAAGATTTTGGAACAGAACCTGGTTAGCAATATCACCAATGGAACACGGGGTAGGATACAACATGGCTTGTCTCACAGCTGCATCACCCACAGTTACAAGGCAAGTTAAAATAAATTTATCACCAGTCATTTGTCTTGATAGAGTTATGAGAAGATGAAAGCGCTAGGAAGTGCATTCTACAGTCACTGTTCTGATCACTATGCAATTTAAAAAGTATATGTGGTCTGTGATCCATCAGTATCTGCTTTTCTATATTTAAAAAAATCTGTGTTGGTGTTACTTTAATTCTCAGCATTTTTCTTGCTAAGTCCTTCTGGGAATGCAATGTATTGCAAAATGTACTAATGTTTCTTTTTTATATTTGATTTCAACAGTCTAAAAATTCAACTGCCCGTTATATGAATCGTGAAGTCATACTTCTTTGGTCTGTGGTCTTGCCAAGTATCAGAACCATCTAGTACTGAGCTTGATCAGTATTAAGATAAGGGACTTGTAAGAAAAATATGGGATGCGAACTGAATTGGTATTGATAATTCAGTAGATGGCATTCTTTCCTCTAACTGCTACAGATTCTCTGGATCAGAATGCTAATAGTGGGCTGAGCTTTCAGTTAAAAAATTATTAGGTACATGATTAAAAATAAGTTCCCTATGCTAGTAGAAACTCCTCTAAGCCACTACATAAACATGCCACAACCGTATGAACAAGAAAAAAATGTGACAGGCCATTAAGCATGTAACAACAGGGGCTGCAAATTATAATTTGAAGAACTGATACAAACTCTTTAGGCATCATGATCTTGAAGACATTGGTTACTGGATGAACTTATGGGCCATGTCAGCTGGATGCTGAAGAATTTATACTCGAGGTGATAAAATTTTGAGAGAGAATTATGATGGGCTATGCAATGTAGTTAGGAGTTTACAGATATTGGAAAAGAAGGAAAGCATGTCTGCTAAAGATTATCTGAAATTATTTTTGCCATGTAAATAGAATTCACAGTGATGTAAGAGCTGAAAGTGAAAAATCCGTTGTTAATTGCAATAGTTTCTAATACATGAAAATTGTTTTTATTTTCTTATAGAATGATGTGGTGGGATTTTGTAGAATTGTTTACACTGTAACTTGAATGTTACATAAATGCCAGCTAAATTTAAATAGAGGTGCAAGCTGACATTATAGGATAGGAGGAGATCATCTGCTGGTTTAATGTACCTGGGTTACGTGGTAAATAAGGGCAAAGAAGTCAGCTTGCTGCCTCTGAGCTGAAGCCTGTGTAACACTACAACAAAACACATACCTTTATTTCTCATTTTCTTTTCATCATATTACTCATGCCCACTACAACTTTTTACTCTCTGCCTCGTTATGCCAAATTATTTCCAGCGTAATAAAGATCAAAATTTGCTTCTGTAATAAAGATAATGATTACTTTAGCTCTGCAAACAAAATTTTTTCCTGTACTTGTTCTTAGTTTTGGGATACATATAAGTAATGTAACATCTAAAATGCTTTCCAAGAATATAGCAATCATAAAAAAAAATCTAACTAAACAAAAGAAATTAATAGGTACCTAAGTCATGCAGAATTGAAGTTGTTCTTAAAATAATCCCAAGCATTTGAAAAGATTATGAGAAAACCTTCTAATTATAATAAGAATTATTTTTATTATTATTTTCTATTTCTTGAGAAAACCTTACAACAATAGTCTTTAAAAAATGGACTTGAAAGAAACTTTTCAGTAACAACAAACCATAGAGTATCTTTACTGAATGGAAAATAGCACAGCCCATCCCTCAGCTGTGCAGTCACAGTCCTGATTCCAGACGTTTTGGCAACCATACAGTATGCAAACAAACATAAACTTTGTAAACATATGATTAGGCAGGACTCTTCTGCAGGATCCCATGTTTAGGATGGTCATAAGATCCTCAAACAAAGAATTAATGCATTTGTATATACAAGCCCCTTAGTGACAGATTATGAAATTGTCACAGATAAACCCTCCAAAAAAGATTCATGTGGTGATGAAATACTGTCCATAGCATTAGAAGCATGTACCAATCCCATTCTTAACAAACATTCCCAATATAACATTTTCAAATTGCACCATACTTAGTCTCTGTAATAAATGTCTACTGCTTCACACAACAGTCTCTATCTTGCAAATGAAAATGAAGAAAAGGTGGAAAAAATCCTAGTGGTATTGTCTCTGTATTAGCACACTACTTTGGTCAATTTAAAGACTAGAATTTTAAAGTACACAGCAAAGATCTTTAATCAGGAAAAGAGAATTTTAGAGATTAAGTCTAGGGTTTTGAAGAAAGTTTCGAAAATATTATATTCATTTTAAGTTAAATATTTCATTGTTTCTTAAATTTATTTTGCTTTAAAGTAGGATGTGATTTCAAATTTGAATTAAATTTAAATCTATACAAAATGTATATGGTTGGAACAAAATCAGAACAAATTACTTTAAGCGTAGGTTAAAGAAAAAAATATTTTCACCTGAAATTAACTTTAAAAATGGTTGAAGTAAGAAAAAAAAATTCAGGTTGACCCAAAATGAAATTTAATTATCTTTAATTATGGCCAAAACTGACCCCCCCACACACACACAGTTACTTGTACTGTTCTGTAGAACAGGAAAAAAAATAGAGATGAAGACTGTTTTGTTAACAGAAGACTTAATCTTATTATGAGGGAGATGTTAAATAACACAAGTAAATTCCTATATTGTTGAAAACAAACCAGTAAAACGGACTGTTTATGCTACATATAAAATTTTACTGGGAGGTGGGTTTTTTTTCCTCTCGTGACAGTGCAAAACAACAGATGTTCAGGCGAGCCACACTCTAGGATTCATCTGAGACAAATAATGAAATCTCCAGTCCTTTGTGATAAGATATCATTTGTTAGTGATACAATTATTTTAAAAGAATTACAGGAAGAAAAAAAACATCATGTCACTTGGTAGCCTGTACCGGTGTGCGGAATTATGGAACAGGAGAGCTCTCTCTTAGTCTAGTCTTAACATGCCACTTAGTTCAGAAACTTGGTGTGCCAAGCATTTACTGCAATTACATGAAGAATTGGTACACCCTTGGCAAGTACCATGCAGAGCTCAGTAAGCAGATGTTACTTACTTTGAAGACAAAGTACATTTGGTGTCACTTAATTTGTATTCAGATATCTTGAAATAGGATGATAGTGGCACAGGCCTGAAAGGACGATCCTGGGTCACTTCAACTCACTACCATCAGGAATGATCTGATTGTATAATTTCTTTTATTTCAGTCTTTACCAGATTCATTGCACTAAGCATATATAGCATAAAGGTTCATCATGTTTATCATACATTGTCAAGGTCAATCACCTTTGTGTAAATGTCTGCAATATGCTCTTGGGGAAAAAAAAAGGCTGTGGTTGAAGTTTCAGGCAGAAGCAAATTTATATAAAGTTCAGCGTTCCAGAAACTGAGATCAGCCTCTGAGCTTGAGCTCAGCACGAGCTTGAGCACATGCTCAAGAGAAAAGCAGGAAAATGATAATTTCATGTACATGTATCTACACTGTTGCATGGAAAACCAATTCTGTTGTTTTTCTTTACCGAAGACCTTAAGACAGTTGCTGAAATATTACAGGCTAGATCTGTTCAGAGGGTGAAGTCAATGACAGAGGCAGAATTGATTTTAATGCTGTTCTACAAATGTTTTGAAAAGAAACTTTAAATCCTTGAGCACAAGAAGAGGAAGCCATTTCTGAGGTCTTTCCAGCAAACGCTCTGCTCAAAAAGCCTTTTCTCTTGGCTTTCCCTCACAGCCATGCTTCAGGTGACTCCCATATTTCTATAGGTGTCCTTCCCTCCTCCCTGCCTGCGTGCTCCCAGCAGCAGCTGCTCCCCTGATGGCCTTGGTGGTTCCCGGGCTTGCACCCCTCCAGGCTTGCCCGCATCCCCTCGGCACATCGCTCACTTCCTTCTGGCGTTGCCGGTGACCCGTGCATTTGACAGTTGTCTATTTGTTCTTAAAAAAGGCTCAGGAGACCAACTGACCCAGCTTAATTAGTTTATTGATTAGCACTATAAAGTCCATAACCAATTAGTGAGAGTAAAGTTATTAATGTCCAGTTCTGTAATAGTCTATTGCAGGGATGCAGCCATGCAGCAGAACAAAGCAAACACGACACGCAGCTCCTCATACCCCCGTGTGTATCCCTCTTGCTCTCCATGCCACAGGACAAAAACCTGCGTTGCGTGCAGTTCTCTCCCCATTCTCCCTAACACGGGGAGGCGGATACAGCTTTCTGATTTTATTCTGTCTTGCTACTATTACAAAAGTAATAACTGACCCTGCCACTGGTAGAGGGACTTCAGCACTTAACTTAAAAAAATGACTGCTGTGGAATGGAGTGTAGCGTGAATGCGAAACATTTTGAGAATATAAAACAGAGTAACAAGACTTTGGATAACAGGGCAATAGATCCTATTCAATATCTTTCTCAATGAGATTTAGATATATCCATCATAAAAATATGTTTGCTATACTGTGAAATTCATAGTTATGTGCTAACACTTTAGTGGGAAATTAAGCATGGTATTTTAGAATTAGTAGTTGAAGTTGAAGGAATGACAGAATGCAGCCCGGATGCAGGGATCAGCATCGGTGCTCTGACAGCAAGCAGGTTGTTCTGTCCCCACACACAGGGAAACAAGCTCTATGCCGTAAATGTTATACTCATAATATATGCTTTGAGCTGCTGCGTTTGGCCTATTAGGCATATCTTCATAACGGGAATTTTTATTCCTCTAATATGACTGCAATAGCTGGAAGTATCAGCGTGTTGTATAATTAAAGCACTATGTTAAACAGGAGGAACCAACGTGGCTGCTTCTAACAAAACCCAACAGTATCAAAAGAAACTCATCTGCATTGAAACTTTTGGGACCAACCATGACCGATTCTGGTCAGGACCTGTAAAGCACGTCAGTAAATATAGTCCTCATTTTACAACGGTAGAGAGATTTCCTGTTCTGTTTCCAGGAGCCGGCTTATTCCCTCTCCTTGCTACAGTTCTGCTCTCAAGACTTTCTTGAGCATTAGCTTTTATAAGGATTACGCTGTGATGTGCAATTTAAGGAAATACGGTAGTTATGAATGTTTTGATAGTAGTATCATATTTTACAACACACCTCATTGTTCCTAAGGGGCAAGCAAATCTACTGTGGCATTACGTTAGCAAGGACTTCGTCCTTGCCAAAGAAGAGGGAGATGTGCTATTGTGTTTGAAATGGCTTCAACAACTTTCTCTGAGCTGAAAACAGATACACTGAAATTAGTTTGTTGAAAATAGTTTCATCATATAAATTTCATTCAAAGAGGAAAGGCAGTATGACGGTTCATTTCTGCAGTATTGCTCGCATGAGTTCGTTGGTGCCTTGCTCCCATGTCGTGAACCAGAGCCTCAGCCTGAGTCTAATTCATGATGATACTGCAGTGCAGTTCGTTTCTGAATGTATGTTGTAATACTGTGCTAATGGTTCGCTCGTTCTTATGATAGAACGGCTGTGCTCTGGAGGAGGATATAAAAACATGAGCATAAGTGGCCTATATTATTTCTAGCTTGGATTATTCAGTGACATACAGGGAGCATGAAAAAGCTTATACGTTTTGCTGTCTTTTTCCAGAAAATGGGTTTGCATCTTGTGCAAAACTCCCGAGGAATCATTAAACAGAGAAGGAAGAAACAGTAAACTGTGATAAAGGAATAAATAGCAAAAACACTTGTGGAAATCAGATGTTTGACCCTTTGCAAAGAGAAGAAAACAATTTGTCAGTGAAACTGATGCTCCTCTTCAGTCTGTGCAATTGCTTTTTGGAATAGGAATTTATTATAAAAGTAGGAGAACTGCTTTTTTTTCTTATTTTCTGAGGTCTTCCTAGAAATTTGCAGGTGATGAGAGAAACCTTCATTCTAATAAAAGAATAGGCCAGCTTACTGATTGGAGAAAATTACATGAAGTTTTTTAATCAAAGTCTCTGTGGTCTGCTGTCTGATTTTCTAGGCCAGATGTCAAATGTTTTTCACTGATGTCGATGTTGAAGTAATCACTAAGCCAATTCCAAGAATGAGTAAGTGAGACTGTAATAACATTTCATTTCAGTATTACATAAGCTTTTTTCCCCAGCTATGAACAAAGTAACAGGACCCCTCTGATTCAATATAATTACACAAACTATTACTTTGAAATTTGTGAGACAGTTTTATGTGTGGTCAATTGCTCTATACATATATACGGGAGGTTTCAGTACAAAATGCAAAAACACATTTACAAAGTTTTATATTTTTAAACATTTACATTTAATTTAAAACATAATTACATTTTTAGTATTTAATCTATTTTATGAAGTTTATCTTTGCTACTACAGTATTAACCAGTAATTTGAAAAGGCAAGAATTTGCTAGAAAAAAGACTTTGGTTTGCAGTTTGAAAATGGGAAGAGAAAGCACTAGCTGGCTCAATGGATGATGTACCTCTCTGAGTGAATCTCAGCTGATTTTTGTGGGAGTGTGGCATCAGATAAAATATTTTACAGTTTTTTTGTAGAATATAATAAAAATTGCTCATAGTCACGTTGAGGATTAGTCTAGTAGAACTAACACTGTTCTCGAGGAAACATGTTTTTTATTGCTGTCTCAAGAGGAAAGGGGTAATATAACAGACCAAATAGGTATTTGTTTCACAGGTAAATACAGAACCAAGAAAATCTAATACGAAACCAAATGCAGCACTCAGAGTAACCTTAGTCTTTGGGTAAATTACACATGAATATTAATACAAATGTACTCACGTGGCAGGCTCAAACCCTCAGTAGGCAGAAACTGGTAGGATGTTAACATTGCCTCTTTCACCACAATTCGGCTATTTAGTGAAAAGACATTTTGGTTAAATAGCTGCTGCTTTGTCCACTGCATGTTTGGTGATCAGCTATCCCGTCTGCTGTTCCTTCATCAGTGAAGCCCTGGCCTGGTTTTCAGACAGAATTACATATTCCTTCACGAGGTTTGTTATGGTGCTCGTACTACGGTTTCATAACCGGTGAAGACACCGTGATAATTTCGCACCGCTCTTCTGAGAATTATTATTTATGCTCATTTTGTAGATAGGAAATGGAGGTGTGGGACGATTGGTACAAATACGTGTTACTGTTTTCTGGAACCCACCCAGGACTGTTTGTCAGCATCCTTTACCTCAGAGCACACTTTGTTCAAAGCTCAGCTTGCTGGGATGTTACGTGCAGTTGTGACGTTATTTAGAGGATCTGTGATTTCTACACGTACTATCTGTGTGTAAAGTATGCGTTCACAGATAGTGAGTGGAGAAACCGGCTCCTAAGCCCGCAGCCCAGGCATTGCTGCTGGCTCCAGCGGTAAAACTGCTCCTCTCAAGCACCTGTGGTCTGACCCAAATGAAGCTGATTCTTATAAGCAAGACAGAAAGACTCATTTCAAGGACGGGGCACTAGAACAAGGTAGTGGGGCTTGGGGGCCCTTGAAGAGACACCATGTGCTTTTTCCCTGGGCTCCGTCTCGGGGACAGCGGAACCTCTTCTGGCTGAAATTTCCCAGACTTACTCAGCCTGAGAGAGATACATGACAGGAAAACTTCCCTTGCAAAACCAAAGGTTAAAGTCTGAAAAATGTGTCAGCACGTGAAAACACAATCTTAAAATGGGAAGCCTCAGACTACCGTACTACCAGTCCTACCTCCGATAACAGGGCAGAATATAAACCAGTTGGAGAAATACTTCTGTAGCACAAACCCTCTAAAAATGTAAAAGCTTTCCGCTTAGTTATAGCGATCCCCGGGGACAGTGCTCTATCCTGCTGCATTCCTGACTTAGTCTACCAAATACTTAAGAGGACAGTGAATGCAGAATTGAACATACAGTATATATGAGTAGATCAGTTAGAAAAGTTAACATTTAATTTATAGACTAAGTTCAGACATGATCCTCTGCTATAGACCTGTGTTATAATATACGAATTGCCCCATAAACTGGGCAGCTCTGTGATTAAAACAGAGGCTGAGGAGATCCAGGCTGCAGTGATACCTCTCTGCTTTATCGGGCAAAAACATTTTCATGTGCTTAGCTACCTATAGAGCAAGGACCAAAAAATCTGCAGTGGTTGGTATAGTCGACTGCCACTTTGATAGTGTAATGCTGAATTAAATGCAAAACTTGGAGAGACATATGACTAGATACTGTTACATAAAACAACAGTTCCCTGGGACTGCTTCATGCACACAATTTGCATGTGCAGAGCAGTCTCTGCACACTCAAGTGTTGGTAAACAAACATCATATCTGCTTGCTCACAGCTTGGGCCCTAAATGAAAAATATAATAATTAAGACTACTCTTTCAGACTGGAACAAATGGGAAAATGAGCATCACAAATAAAAATGTTGAGGCTACTGAGGATACCTTCCAGGATCGGGGTGCTGCTCCTAAGCACATTAAATTGTCTAGCATTGTCAAGGACAAGCACTCTAAGCCAAACCCTCTTGAAAATCATATGTAGTGTATCTCATTCATTTATGCAAAAAAAAATCTCCCGATAAATAATGAATGATTTTCATTATTTTTCAATTTTTCAATAATTTTATTGCCTCTTTACCTGTTTGTTGAAAATAGCTTATTTTTCTTTAATCTCTGAAATTGTTCAAACAATTTTTTGTGAATTTTTGTTTCTCCATCATTTCTTATTTCAGTTGTTTTCTTAGCTATGATAAGTCACTGGAGACTCATATAATTGTTTCTTGCTCTCTGATTGAATGTGTGAAATTGTAGATACAGAGCTTCTGATGTGAAAGCTCTTGGAAAATAAATACCTGCAATTGTTGAGCGTGCAACATTAAAATATGTTTTATGAGAAGTTCATAGTAATAAAAAGACACTTCAAGAAAGTGTATGGCAAGAAAAACCTTTATATGAAAACATTCTCCAATAATTTTTTATTTTGTGGAAGTATTTATGGAAATAGTGTTTGCTGTAGTGGGCTAGAACTTACATGAACAATATTTTGCCTAACTCTTCAGGGAACCAGAGAAACAACACATAAGTAAATACTTCCATAGATGTATTTTTGTTAAAATATTACTATTTCAATACTTTGGAGACAGGAATTGGTCAAAACCTTATTATCATGACACAATCAAACATGTCATAGCATATACCGGTGAAGGCAGACTGAGCATTTAAAATAGCACCAATAGAAATGTAGGCACATTCTCGCATTTAACGTCTCCAAAACATGGCTTTCAAAGTCCTACACACAGTTTTGGAAGAAGAACATTTTTGCCTGGTTCTTGGTAGGAAAGACTGTAAATACTGCTCCAAACATATCCTTAACAAGGCTCCGCGTAGGCAGAAAAATAAAGCTGGCAGGTCACCAAAAGGAGGAGGATGACAGGACAGATAGCTCACTCTCTGCATACTGAGATGCTCTGACCATTGAGATGCTTCTCCCATCTACTCCTCTGGTTTCTTCGTTCTCCTACCTGTAGCAGTAACATAAACAGCAGGACCCTGGCTCTTCTGAGTATGGGCAATGGCAATTTTCCCAAGCGAGGCTGCAGATCTTCCTAGCTTTCCGTGAACAGAACAAGAGCATGAGTTTAGTGACTCTCTACTGCTGGAAGATGGAAAAGGAGAAAGCTCACTGAAGGAAGATGAGATTGAAGAGGGGGAGGAGCAGATTCCATTTGGAAAGCATGGGGAAAGAGAAGGTTGGCTGCTACCAGCAGGGTTTGGGACAGGCTATAAAGGGAAGAGACCAAATCCAGCCTGCCAGCTAGCAAAGCCAGAGTGCCTCACTCATAGAAAATGAAGTCAGAATTCCAGCAGCTGAGGAATTTTTCCCCCTAAGTTTTGCTTTCTCCGTGAAAAGCTCATTTGTCAAAAACATGATCACACAGCCATACATACCGGACAAGAAGGGAATTTCTGGCTGAACACCTCTCTCGCGGCAGTGAAGCACCGAGTGACTGTGGCTACCTCCTCAGCTGCAGAAGGCCAGCAGTTCAGCTCTGACTAAGGCAGAGCAGAAAATAAAATTCCTCCTGGATCACAGGAAAACTCATGAATCACTGGTCCATTGCCCATTCTAGGATGGATGAAGTGCTGTCTGGCTTGTCTGTTTGAGGGGACTTGGATGTAAAACAGGAATGTTTCTAAATATCAAGTCTTCTGTGGATGGGAAAACTGTGCTCAGCCTAACTGCTGCCAGAATGTGGGTGGGAGAAGAATCTGTTTGAATAAAAGCTGTGTTTCTGAGAGATAGAACAAGTTTGATGTCAGTCAGATATAAAAGCAAGAAAGCAGTGAAAAAAAAATAGATGAAGATCATCAAGATGTTAGAACAAAGGAAGAGAATGGCTTCTTGTAGCATTTTATTGAAACTGAGCTTAGGGAAGGTCAAAATGGCACGTGCACACTCATATATTCTATATATTAAAAGCTTTAAGTGCAATTGCAGACAGAGCAATAACCAAGAAGAGGGCCAAAGGAGAAATGACATCCTACTATAGCAGAAACATATACAAGCTATCAGTTTGAAAGGGAAAAGCTAATAAGTCCTTGTTAATGAAATAAGGTGGAGAAAATGAGGTATTAGGTTTTGAAAAGGGCTCCTGGGACGAAGTTAGGAACAGTCTCCCTCTGTACTTTGGATTGAGCAATAATGTCTGTCTGCTGGACTGATCCAACATTGAGCCGAGCTTTGCTATTTGCTTTTATTTGGACTGATGACATTGCTGATGCATCTTCCCCTCGGGTGTATTTTCCAAAGGGACTCCTCCCCAGCTCCTGAAATACAGGCTTTTCTATTGCCAGCAATGAAGTCATGACTTACCATCCTGGGCAGCTGGACGACACATTCTTATTGAGACTGCCACAAGGCTGTGCTACTGTCACCGTTCAATTCACTCTTGGTGAATTGTTTAACCATGTCTATACCATGGGCACAGCTGTCAGATGTTTACTGCTGCTTTTGTGAGCTCTTTACGTGTCACTGTTATAGAAGGCTGGTTCATCTCACAGAGCACACATCCCATCAGAAAGGCACCTTTGCTTACACTAGCTGCAAAATCCATTTTACACAGCCTGTTTTGGTCCATCACAGCAGTATTGTGTACTTTGCATTAAGTAAGGGACTTACTATTCTGGTTTCTTTGAAGATGTGAAGGGTGGACTAGCAGCGCAATCCTGATCATGGTCCCACCTTTTCCTCGGTCTGAGTAATCAAAGCAAGTCCACTAATCCCTTCACAAAGATGAAAATGGCTTAGCTGTGTTCATGACAATGGGTTGCTCTTTCTCAACTGGGGCTTTATTCATAAAATGGTCTCTGAAGCAAGAGGACGCTTTGGGGGTGTAGCCTTGAAAATTTGGCACCGCAGTGAATTTGATATCTCTGCACTGTCCTGCGACATGATTTTATTAACATCAGAATATTTGGTCATAACCAAGAACCAACACCAAGGACTCTGCAAGTGTCTCACATGCTTGAATTTGGTGCCTCATGTATGAGGCAAAGACTCTTTGATTTTGGATTTTGGTTTTCTTATGGGCTCTTCCAGGAATGGTTGAAAACATGGCTGCAAACCACAAACATCTTTCTTTTAGGAATGTTTAGGGGAGATATTATACTTCCATAATATCTTCTTGACTCCTGGGATAAAGAATAGTTAGACTGACAACGTGAATAGTGGATTTTAAATTAAATGCTCAGCTGATAGCTCTGAAAACATCTATCAGTATATTAAAAAACAGTTACTCCTTCAAACCACCAAATATGATGCTCACAGGACCGAGCAGAGGAAAAGGATGTCTCTGTGGTTTTTAGAGTGCCCAAACTTGAGTTTGAAAACTGGCTTGACCTGTGTTTGAGAGTTGAACAATGCAGCAGAATTCATTTTCTCCCCTTCTATTCTCTTAATCATGGTCCAGGACGGACGACAACAGCAAGCCCCAAAAGGTGGCCTTTACAAGAGCGCACAGGATAAACAGTCCTGCAGGCGATTGCTCCTAACTTTCAGCTAAGCAGGCAGAATAGTGAAGATGGCTTCACTCCAAAATTGTCACAACAGAGACCACACAGATGGGAAGATAAAAGTTTTCTCGGTAAGCCCCTAACAATGCACACCATTTTGCTCCAAAGTGCCGGGATCCAGAGGTAAGCCACCTGCGTTCTCATGACGTCACCGAAATAAAGGCCAGAGGCTGATTACTTGATGGGTGCTCTTTTATTATCATATATCAGGTGTCACCTGCAATTTCATGTCTCAGGCAGTACGAGAGAATCCATCTGTCATCTACCAGTGAATCTCAGTGAAATTTCTTTTCTTTTGAAACTCAGACTATTAGACTGGTGAAGCAGATATAAGACAGCCCAGATGTTAAAAATTGATTCAGAAATCCTTAAGGAATAAAATAAAAGGTGTTTGTTGGAAATATAAACTGATTTTTAAATTTTAGTACTGTCACATTTACCTTCATGAACAACTGGGACTGTATTTCACTAAATATGATGCAACTAAACAGTAGATATGCCTGGATGTATTCTGCTCCTCACATAAGTTCTCCTGAAGGTCTAAATAATTATAACCATTTTAACATTAATAGCTGCACGTGCCAGTGTAAAACTGGCAGGTGATGATAAAAAAACTCACTTAATGTAGTATGCTTTTAAATTCCAGCTTTTTTTCTGGGTTGGAAAACTTCACATTGTCACCACTGAAATCCCAGGGCAGCTTTGTGGGACACAGTTCTCCTGAACACATTTTCCCATGGACGCAGATGGCTCCTAGCTGCTGTGCCAGGTCTATGCTATGAGCCACTGCATCTCTTATCATCCCTTTGTAGCGTGCTTGGGAAATCAGAAGGAAAGTATGCCTCATCTGTGCAATGCCACACCCTGCAAATGAAGGAAAAGTTATGATCAGCCATTCTCCCACTTCAGAACATTTCTAGGGCCTAGAAGACTATGTCCTAGGCCGATCAGGGGCCATTTCTGCCACATTTTCTCCTACTGGGTAGTGGCAGATGTAATATTAAGAAAAGTAATAGTACTTGATAAGACAAATATTCTATGAATGCTTTCAGAATGATATTTAGTGATTGGATACTACTTGACATGAATAAGAATAACTGTAGTAGATTTAAGCCCAAATATTGTTGGGGTGTTATATTTACTGCAGTCTACTGCATCGGGGCATTTCCTGGTCCTGGTATGACTTATACATCAAACAATCGAAAATTGTTCAAAAAATTTATGGTGTTATCCAAGATGCTGACTTGTTTATACTAATAAAAGGTGGGAAACTAATGTTTGATTCTGTGGCTGAAATAAGACTATTTAACTTTGTTATTTCAAAGGACACTTTACAATAATCTTGGCTCCTCTGGAAACATGCCCTTCCTTAATTTGAGTTATAAAATAACTTTTTGCTAAAGTTTAATTTTGTGCTGGGTATATACGCACGGAGTACTAGAATATAGGTTTAATGCAAGAAATTAAAATAAATCAGGGTTCAAACCTCACATACACATTTATGGCTAAGTTTAGTCTCGCCTTAAGAGATGAAAAAGAGAAAGCTGAAGATGAGCTCATTAGTGTATCATCCAGGTTTTGCAGCCAGAAACAAAATCAGGCTGGAACTTTTAACACTACACACAAAAAGAAACAATAAAAAAACAAATCGTCATGTTTTCCCACAATTCATTTTCCACTCTTTTTCATATCAGCTTTTCCTGTCTCTAAATTTGAATGTCACTGTATAAATTGTGTACATTGTATATATTATGTACATTTTTTTACCTGGCAAACATTTCCAGCCTGGCATCTCACTGCCTTTACGAACTGCAGCCATCCAATTCACCAGCCTAATCCATACAGCAAAGGTGTATGCTGCACCACAGGTTGCACACACTATGCAGCTGTGCCGTTATTAATCCTACTTCCTTCAGGGGAAGTGATACTTATGACCTGGACTTTTTATTCAACCAAAAGAGTCAAGAGCCCCTCCTAATGCCCTGGGTAGTTTGCTTGTCTACTTAGTCACTCAAACCCTTCAATAACAGGTCAGGAAGAAGTTTGGGTTGCTTGGCTCTGTTTCATAAAAGCTCTGTCCACACAGCCAAAATAATCTCTTAGAAATTAGAGCAAATCAATAAAATTAATATTAGCAAGGTATTATCAAATAGTTCTAAGTAGACTCAAAAGTGAGTCCATTATTGTTATTATTTTTATTTAACTTATTAATACATCAT
>NW_010555376.1:49582-49819 GCF_000687285.1 Phaethon lepturus | reverse complement strand
GATATATTTTAATTAATATATTACTATAATATATTGTGTTATCATTATTATTATAATTATTATTTCATTATTGGATAGAGCCTGCCATTCATATCAGAGGGAAAAAAAGTTATTAGGCATGATACCTATTTAAATGTAAGGTTTTGAAGAAGTCCTGGTAGATTGCAAACTAGTAGCTGTCTTCCATACTGAGCAAGCTGATGGAAAGCGATAGTAAAGAATGGCCACATATTATTA
>NW_010555376.1:0-49557 GCF_000687285.1 Phaethon lepturus | reverse complement strand
ATTAAGAAAATTATTATTATTATTATTTTTAGATATAATTCAAAATTTTTAATATGAAATTTGCAGACAGAAGTTATGTCTCACTAGCCTATAGGAAAGTTATTTAGGGGAGTCACTGAAAAAATAGATAAAAGTGACCAAATTCTCCTAGCATACCTGGAACTCTACAAAGTTTTAAAAAAAATCTTCCAGGAAACAATTTTTAAAATATGGGCTTTCACAAGTTTCAGGGCATGAAAAAGTAGCATAAAAGAATGGTTAATTTTTACAGTGCAAAGGAGCTAACCGAGGATTTCCTTACAGACCTGTGCAGAGACTTTGTTATTTAACATATTTATCAACAAAGCAGAAGAGCGTTTGGTATTGAACTCATGCTGTAAAATTAGTCAGGTTAGTTAAAATGAAAACTGAGTAGACTTGTAGAGGATGTCACAACAATATGACTGGGAAATAAAATGGCAGATGAAATTCATACTGATGAACACAAGGCTATGTAACTGAGAAAAAAACATCTCTGACTATATCTAGAAAATGAAGTAGCCATTACTATTCAGGGAAAAGATACTGGAGTTATAACAATTATATGAAAACATCATCTCTACCCTTAGCAACAATCAAAAAAGTAAATATATGTTAAAACTTATTAGGAAAGGAATAAAGAGCAAAGCAGAAAATATCATGCCACTGCATAGACACACAGCACTCTTACATCTTAAACGGTGAGTGCACTTACCAGTAGTCCAATTCGAAAAATTATATAGTAGAACTAGAAAAAGTAGAGAGAAGTGAAAAAAGTACAAATCATGTTTTCTTTGAGAAAAGACTAAATAGAAAACGACTTTTCAGCTTGGAGAAGGAATGATTGTATGGAAACATAAATTAATGTCCATAAAATCATGAAAGGCATGTCAAAAGTGAGCGCTTATTCACTATTCCTGTAGCACAAGTACCTTTATCAATTTACCTTCATGCAAATATTTATGCAGAAGGAAGTTGTTCTTCACGCAGTGCGCACAGTCAGCTATGCAGTCTGGGTGAGCCCAGGATGGTGGCAAAGCCCAACGTATCAGTGTGCTAAAAAAATCAATCAGGCACATTTGTCAAAGAGAACGTTCTCCTGGAATTGTTAAGCACAAGGAAAGAGATTCACCTTCCAGCTCAGGAAGTCCTTAAGCCTTATATTGCTGGATACAGGTTATAGCAAGGGAAGACTTGCCTTGTATTCACAGTGGACCCCTTTCAGAAGTGGACTCCCATTTTTTAAGCGTGCACTATCAGCAACGATAACCAAGCCAGTATTGTGCTAGATGTTTTTCTTCTGAGAAAAATATTGCTGATGTTCTGAATTTCTGAGGTTTTACTGTTTCTGATAAAAATGAGTGGTTCATCAAATTGATAAAAAAGAAATCAGAATGCGATGGATATGAATTTGTTCAAAAATGGTGGATTTGCGTGGGTGCAATTTAATTGGCTTCACTGTTACAAATCCCAATTCCCCCCAGTTCTGACCAATGCCACTTTTACACACAGGCATTTGAAACAGGTTTTTTTCATGGTTCTGCTTAAAATTAGTGTGACGCAGACCAGCTTGAACTCCCTGTTGAGCAGAGAAGTTGACAGGAGAAGTAATTTGGATGTTGTCTCCCTTTCCGCTGTGGATCTAACTAGGCAAACGGTGCCTGAGTCTTCCCTCTTGGCAGTGGGCTTAGGGACAGGTGTAACAGAGGCCCATCCCTCTGCCTAACAGCATCAGGTCCTACCGATGGGAAAGTAGTCCAGATCCAACCTCTTTACAGCAGATGAGCAAAACAGAAGCATCCACAAATGTGCTTGTTTTGGGTGAGTTTGTTTGTGTCTTGGCACTGCAGTGAAGGATATTGTTTTCAAGGACTTTTTCAAGTTGATTAGGTTCGATTACTTTAGGGTAGCTATGATAGTATTTGTTTTTAGGGGATGTGTCTTTATCAAGGATGACATTAAAAAGCCAGGTTGGGAAGCCAGTGTTCCTCCCCCACATTTCCAGTCTACTGTGTTACCCTCAGCAGGTCGCTTCACTTTCCTCTGCTTCTACTGCACCCCTTGACTGCCTTTGGGGATCCTTTCAAAATGTTCTCTGTGTCAGAGCCAAGAGCTCCTTTGTTTACATTTTTATTCACCTGTAATCTCAGAATTAGGCAACCTGGAAAAGGAGCTGTTGATAATGTCTTTCTGATCTTGGAGAAAAATACAGATAATAATGTCTCTCTATAAAAGCAAATAGGTGGTGCCTACGCTAAGGAAGTCCTTCTGCTTCTTAATAAACAGGTAAAATAGTTTGGGATGACATTTTCTTCTTACTAAGGCTGATAGCAAGAGAAACTTTAAAAACTTTGTTGATCAGAAATGCAAATTCTTATCCATCCTTGCTTTTTAATTAACTTTTTAATTTTCAAATACAAAGATAGTGTTGATGATGACTGGTAAGCTTGGGCTGAGAGATGTACTGATCTAGTGCTGTTCTTTGGAAATCTGCAGAGAAATGAATCTCAGGGAACAAATGAAATGATAATGGGATTTCAGTTCATCAGGGTTCAATTCCACAAAATAAATGTTCAGTTTCATAGATTGTTTCTTAAAGGTCTTCTTCTGTAACACACAGAATTATTCGAGACTCAAATGACAGTTAAAATTATTATAGTTTTTTCATATTATCATTGTCTCATTCCCAGAAAGGTGCCATCAGGATCAGAACCTCATTGTGCTCATCACCAGGAGAGAGGGGGAGGAATATTCACCCTTTGTAACGCCACACAGCTGCTTTTAGAGCTCTAAATCACCTTCTGAAGGCTCCTAACATTTCCTATACTGACTATACAGGAAAGCTGGCGTCCTAAATACAGGTGCCTGTTCTTCAGTTAAATGGTTACAACAACCTCAAGCAGACTATGTAAATATTTGAATCCATATGCCCCAGAGCAAAGATGTGCAAAGATCTGCTTCTGGCTGAAGGAGCATAAAATCTGATTTAAAAAAAAAAAAAAGCTAATGTAAATTATTTACTCAGTGTGGGGTGTCTGGACAAAGAAATACGTGCGTTAAGATCCACAAAGCCATCAGCTGGCAGTGCCTACTTTTAGAGCTGGTGACTGGAGCACCATGCCCTGAAACACATGAAAACTGCAGTTCCTGGAAGTCCACAACATAGCACTTCTACTTATTGCATGTATTAACACTTTAAATACAAGGAAAATCCACGTTCACGTCTCATCCATTCCACTTCCATCTTCTATTAAACAGCTGATTTCTTTGTCCAACCATGCTGACACTGAAGATGGGTTTAGGTAGAAGATGAAGTTGGAAGGACTCTGTCAGTGAATCTCGAGAATTATCACATTGAATTAGACATGGAATCTCACTGGAGAAATGATCACAGAGGGACCGAGAGGAGTGGTATTAGTGGCTGCACCATAAGGGAGGTACCTGGGGGCTGGGTCCTGGAGATGATGGTGAGGACTCCCCCACTGGAACCAGTAGCAGAGAAGGCTGTGGGCTGAACTAGCAGCTGGTCTGTGCAGCAAAGCTGTGAAGGATAAGGTTAATCTCTAAGGGAAGAACTGTGAGCTTGATCTTGATGTGGTCAAGCAAAGGGATCTAGTAAAGGAATTCAGAATAATGACAGGTGAATGGTTTTAGCAGCAGACTTCTGCGCTGGCTGATTCAGAGTAGCACACAAGGGAGACTGCAAAATCAAGATGACAGAGACTTACATGGATGAATATTTACAATGGGTTTGACTTGATTTCAGGGAATAAATTATATAAGGCTAATCAAAATAACTCTATTTTTTAATCACAAAAAAGCAGTAGGTGTCTATAGTCAAATTCCCATGAAACACTATGCAATTTCTAGTGTGTTTTTGCAAACTACAAGCTGCCAAAGGACTGAAAATGTCTGGCTACAAAATCTGTCCCATAAAAATTGAATACTTTGAATATTATTAGCCCTCTTTTTCCTAACCAGTATCAAAATGGCAGCAAAGAATAAAAAATCCCAAAGAGAAGATTTCCAATTGCCCTTTTTTTTAAAATAAATGTAGTATTACATGAAGAATCAAAATGTGAGAAGGTCGTAGCTGAGCATATCCCATTAAAGTCTGCTTGGAAGTGTCCCTGGGACACAGCCAGTGCAGTGGCACACCTGGGCACTATACACTGACCCTCTGCTGCAGGTTGCCAAGGTTTAGATTGCTGCAGGGTAGCAAGGACCAGGCTAGCTGTCGGAGGCTGCCTTGTAAAGTCAGTTAGTGTAGAAAGGAACCATAAAAACTAGTGGATTAAAGCAATTCATTTAACATTTTAAAGATAAATTTTAACTGGACAGAAATGTTGATTTTTTATTTGCTCTTGCATCCCTACGCACCAGCCATTTATTTTGGTACAAAATTAAAACTGAGGAAAGGAATAAACAGAAAATATTTTTGCTTGATTCCTGCCTGGCAGAAGACTGCATCATGGGCTATTGTGTGTATACTTATATACCTAGGCCATCAATCAACAATACAGGGGTTCAAAGAATCACAATTGAATTTATCCATGTCGTAGACTTGATCTATTTTAGTTCATAGAAACAAAAGATGTGAATGTCGATGGCTCTGCATTGCCCCTCTCAGTAACACATGGCATTCACGAAGTCTGACATTCCAGAAAGACTGTGCTGCTTCTGATTCTTGTTCACGTTGAAAAAAAAGGGAGAGAAAAAGAAGGCTCCTGTTTTAATGCTGACAATATATTAAATGAAGAAATTAAATGAAACAATTCTGGGAGGGTATATATAATGATAAGAAAGTAAACTAGCAGTGGTTACATTTTCCATGGTAGACATAATTGATATGTTTGTTGCCTGTGATTCACACATTATTTTAAGTTTCTGAGGGGGATTTTTATTGCAAAATATTCTGCATTTTAAATACTATTTAATTATGGTTTGTTTCCTTAGGGATTATATCACCATGTGATTTTAATTTGGTATATACCCTAAGGGGTAGCATATTTTCAATTATGAAATATTTCCTCCAGAAACAATAATGGTTCAATGATTTATTGCAGGATCCTATTATAAGGTGCCTCATACAAGCGAAATCTGAAATGCAATTGGCTTAACAATATAGTATAGGCAGGACTAAAATACATGTGAACTGAGCGTATGGGCCTTTTTCACAAAAATCATATTTATATACTTTCATCCTTTGCATAATACTTCAATTATTATATCTTGAAAAAAGAACTCGGAAAGCTGAGAGCTATGAAACATTTACATTATTATCTCTTCAAAAAGTTCATTTTTGGACAAGTATCATTTGGATAGGGATTAACTTAATCAGAGATTTTGAATCTTCTTTACTTTAATTTTTAATCTCTTTTTAAAAATATGTCTGAATCTTAAAAAGGCCTAAACCTGTAGTCACAAAGCACTGCTTCAAAAAAGGGGAAAAAAAAGAAAAAAGAAAAAAGAAAGTTTTTAAAGCAGCCACCAGCTGTAAGAGAGATAGTGCAAGCAGCAGATTTGTGACAGAGTGGAGCATGAAACCCATCAGCTGATGAGTGAAAATCCCTGGTTTCTAATTAATCGAGGTACACAGGCCAAGGGATGAAGAGGATCAGGGAAATGAAATCAGGAAAAAGATACCATCAGTCATTTCTGCGGCCCATTGTCATACTTCAGAATCTGCTGTAATGAATCACTCAGGCATTCCACAGATACATTCAAATGGTGAAGAAAATTCATTGTCCGGTGAAGAGCGTTTGATAAAAATCTTTCTTTTCCCCCCTCTTTGTCAGAAGCCTATGATCAGAAAAGGAAATCCAGACAGCACAACAGGTGTGCTTTTGCAAGCCTGGTGAAATCTGCAAATGAACTGAGGCACTAAAGAATTTTTTTGTACTAAAATTTCACCAAAATGAAAAAGTAGCTTGTAAGAGCAGGCAGTGGCAAAATGCACTGAAAACAGCTGAAGATTAAGGGGATAAAAGGTATAAATGCTCTTCCAGCTGAGACGCTCCTGTCCCTATATAAATCTTCTTATATGGAAAGGGTGAACAAATATCTTTTTAGAATATTTTTGCCGAGTTTAGCATTTCCAGGTATTGACGTCTGCTTTGAATTGTTACTAATCCACGAGCTAGCCCCAGTTTAAGACAGCACTCTCAAACTTGAGAGGGGGAAGCTACCGGTTTGTTGAAAGGGGACAGCTGAGTTTTGTTCTCACAATTACTTGATTTCCTTCAAAGACGGAACCAATACAACTAAAGGTAAATGGGGTTTGTTTTTTTCCCCTCTTATATGGCTGTACAAGCACACACTCACATAAATATTATGCACAAGGAGACGCTTACATTTGGGATATCTGTTCATTTCTCTCCTGTCAGACTTGTGCAAAGATTTTAGAACTTATGAAAAGATTAGTCTGAAATTCTTCACAAATTTAAGTTGTCTTTATTCAAAATCAGGGCTAACATATCTTTCTTCTTTTCCCTTTTTGTTTTGCTGAATTTTTTGACCCTGAGCAGTTCTTATACCAGTGTGTTCCTTAAAGTAGTGTGTCCCATTATGTGGCACCAGAATATAATTGTTTTTAAATAATCAGGTGCTATACTAAGACATATAAGGATGGCTGATTCATTTTAGATTTAATTACCATAATATAGGGTTTTGCTGTCTATAGTATCAATCACTGAGACACTTTATAGTTGGTAATATTAAAATGGCAACAATAATGAGAATTCTGCTTCCTGATGAAAATAATTTTAATCATGGGTAGATTACAAATCCATTTACTGTTACGGTTACTGAGAATTCTATTATCTGCCTCCTATTGTGAAAGATGTTGAAACTTGTTTTCAGGAAATGTAAAAGATTATAGAAGTATGCTCTCTATGCAAAGTTTCTATCACAGCAGAGCGACAAAAACCTGCTTAATACCAGGAACTGTTAAAGATGAAACTCGCCAAGTGAACTTGTAGCTGCACCTCTGCATGAACATATGCCTGGCTATGCAGATCTATTTATGGGCTTGAGGGTGGTGCTGGTGGCTGGTTTAGATCCTGACCATGATTTCTTCTATTCGCAAACAGTACTTAGCTAGGTGACCAGCTGTTGCCTCTGCAGTGAAGGTATTACTGATTACTAGCTGCAGTCTAAGGTAGAAACTATACATGGGTAGTCTAAAGAGTACTTTGTTCTTCTGGTGGCTTTCCTTCTGATTTTTTCCTGTGACTATGGACATATCATCTCACCTCTTTTTTTTTTTATTCCATTCAACCCTAAACAACTATTGTTACAACAGGGCTGCCATCAGGTTGGTATTACCTGCGTCTCCTCTACAAATACATCAAGACTGGTTTGGGAACCGAAATCCCAGAGTCCACCTGCTCCCAAAGTACCACTGTGGCTTGAACGGCTGAAGGTCTCAGACCATCTCCTATCCACAGAAGGCCCAGGTGGGAATGCCCCGGCTGGCATCTTCACCGAGAGCCAGAAGAATTGGACGGGGGGATTTCTCGGGCTGGAAGCAATTTTTCCAGGGGTGCACATGCCGCTGCTGCACCCCTGTGGTGCAGGAAAAGCGGTGGTGTCCAAGAGCTGCTCTGCTCCAGTTTCATTTAAAACAAACAAAGAAACCTCACCGAGGTCATTTTATTTCAGGATTTTAGACAGGGTCATGTTCTGCTGAAACAAATGGCATAAGCTTCACCCTGTTGAACCTTTTTCTGAAACCATGTGTGACTATGTGTGCACGTATACATTAACTCTGCTCTGATTATATAATGTAATGAGCCCAGTGGATTTATTCTGGAATTATACTATGGAGCCTCAGAGCAGAGTTTGGAACAGTATCTTGTCTTTAGGATGCCAGTTTTGTAAATGCTTTTCTTAAGGATACTGATGAAAATGTATTACTGATTTATCATGCGTAACTCTGCAATGGAATCAGATTTTTCTTTTCCTGTTTCATCACTATTTCCAAATGGGGATTAATTTTTTTTTTAAAAAAACTTAGTAGAGAATCAGTTATCATCAAAGTCCCCAGGAGCTCATTTACTGGTGTGCGAACTGCGCCCCACACTGGTCCCCTGCTTTGGAGGAACTCAATGAATAAATTAAATTTCCAGAGACAGCCAGCTTTATAATCCTGGCCTACTGCTCTCCCTTCCCACTTGCATAATTTTTGTTGTGCTGGGCTTCATTCTCCCTGTTCGGCCTCCCTTGCTGACCAATCAGTCCGGGGGAGGGATGCCGGAACTCGGGAAGTCTGGGAGCACAACTTACACGGAGCAATGGGCAAAAAAGTTGATGGACACAAAAGCAGCAAAACACCTTTGTAAAACTGTCTGCCTGTGGAACAAAATTGTAAAATATACTGTCTGCATCTTAACTTGCATGAGATATACCATTAACAAAATGAACAATAACAAATGTAGAATCAATCCTTTTTTTTTTTTACAAGAAACAGATTTCTTTTTCTTTATCGCACTGTCCTCCTCAAATGTATTGCTACTGAGCATTGTTAAAACTGTTGATTGTCTTTATTTTTTAGCTTGTGTTTAAAAAAGCATGAGATGTAAAAGAAAAACACCAACTTTACAGGTAACATGATCTTCTTTGAGCAAAAGTGAAATAGGAACGGCAACAAAAAATTCCTTCTAATCAGCCTATTTGTAACTCAGAAAGACTATTTGGAAAGGTTTTCATCAAAGTGATTTTCTGCAGATAGCTCATAGGTGATCAGGATAAAACCCCACAGCTTCAGCACTTCAAATATTTATCATATATATGTTTGCTTGAATCTTGATAAGGGTGAGGTTTGGGACTTATGGGCACTGAGATAGGATGTCACCTGAGACATTCATCTGATTCCAAATGCAGACAGAAAGAAAGTGCCTAGGAGAGACCAGAAGAGAGAGGGAGGGAGAGAGTAAGGGATAGTAGGAATGGACAGCCCTTTTTCCCAGCTCTAATATCCCAGTGCAATTATTTTGTGGACATCCACTCCTTGCCTGCACAAGAGATAGGGCTATAAGTGTATGTTATTTTTTAATTACAAGGGGGTAGAAAAAATCCTGATGATGGGCTGGAAGGTGCCATTGCATTGTTATTTTTTTCTCTCCCTTCGTTTGCTGATTATGTGAGCTGGGCTCCTTTGCTAGCCGATGATAAGCAGAATTTCCATGTTCTCTGCATAATTAATCCATCTCTGCCTCTCTTCATGCCAACTCGCCCGTTATCGCCGGCACATGCCTGAATTGCAAAAGAATCCGCTCTTCAATTGGAACTTATTGATATTCTAAGAAAAAAAAGAGAGAGGGAAAAAAACTGAAAATCCTTAAGTTTAAGCCGCAGATTTTTAAATGGATTAATTTCGCTGCAATCGCAGCCATCTAAGGCGGGAAGGCAGGCAGAGCAAATTGAAAGCATCTCCATGTTTGCAGAATTGGGTCCAGAATGCTGAAATGTACTGGCACAGTTCTCTTTTAAAGTCAGAAAATTACCATTCATTTACATCACATGAAATACTTTTTTATGCTAGAAATATTCAAGAGACGTTCCTTAAATGCCTGCTAATGCTAGATAACATTTCTAACTTTCAACATTTTGCTAGACTTTGATATGACATGATAGGAATGCCTGCCAGTGAGGAATATTATATGTACCGGTAATCTCTTTTTATCAGATATTTAGATTATATCATCCCCTTCTTAAACCGTCCTGAAGTACTCTTTAAACAATGTACTTGGTGTCGTAGGCTCCTATTTAGTATAGGTACATGAGCCAAACTTAGTAGGGCATATTTAGACTTTGTCTAGTATGAAGGGATTTTTAAAGTGCCAATACACGATCCCAAAAACCAGTTTATCTTTTTCTACCTTTCACAAAGTTAACTTGCATTTCTTAGCATCCTCTCTACAATTAGAGATTCCGCGCTGACCTCATTTACAACATGTAATGTGTTTTGTTATTTCAATGCAGCTCTTGTGGCTTGTACTTACATTTTGAAAGGGCTCGGCTGTACTCCATAGCAGCCTGGTATTTCACGTGGAATAACAAGAGCTAGTGGGGAGCAAGGACTTTGCCTCTTCTCCTTCTTTTTTCCTCAAATATTACTAAAATCCAAATATTCTTCTTCTGTTGTTTCTCTGACACAAAATTCACATCCCTCAATTCCTTGAACGTAGGAAGCAGCGGCATTCAGCAACACCGAGAGATTTCTTTAATGCCTCAGCTAAGCCACAACATATCTGGCATTCCATGTCCATATGCTAGAAATCAGCAATTTATGCTGTTGTGGAAGGTAATGTTGACACTCACAGTTAACAGAGGGGGAAAAGTTGCTACACTGACTGCAAATGGAGCTTTAGCTGTTAGAAAATCTTTGTCATTATTAGACAGACCTCTTTCATTTTAAAATTACATGGGAAAGAAACAAAAAAAAAAAAAAAATAGAGGGACTGGCAGGCACATACCAGAGCGGGTAAAAAATAGAGACATACAGCAAAACAATGATTATTTGTGGCAACATCTGTTTCAAATACAAAACAATGAGCTTAATACATGGTTGGGCCATCTTACCATATAAAATTAGCACCTGTTATGAAATGCATGTCACTAGTAAGTAAATAAAATGTCAGTGTTCCAGCTTGGATTTTCAGGCAATAAAAAGCACCATACAAGAATGACTAGTGATCACGTTAGGATATGTTTTTATATAGCCGAAAGAGAACAAAGAAGGTTTTCCAGTTGCTTCAGAATGATTGACAGTTCTAAGGCACTACTGAACTTGAGGATATTTATGGCATATTACAGTTTTAACATTATGGTTTTGGCAAAATCAAAATGTTTAAAAATGCTTTTTAGGAACAAGTATTTATGTTCACATTCAACTCTATTAACTTGTAAGAGAAATAGTTGAAAACACATTTGAAGGAATTAAATTTTTTAAAACACCTTTGAAATTGTATATTCTGCAGACAAATACAGTCTCTAAAGAAAGACATTTCTGTGTCTTTTCTGCATATACCTGTAGCCTAAATAAGTAAATAATAAGTTAATAGCCAAATAGTGAAAGTGCTTGAGATATGCATTTCCGATTGCGTAATGTCTTTAGTGAAAATTACTATTTCCAATTGAATTTGAGAGGAAAAAAAATAGAACACAGGTTACATGAACTCTATATTAGCAAGTACTTCCTAATCTATTACAGTGAAATCCTGACACTTTTGAAGCCAATCCTTAATGCCTTGAGTAACACCTGCATTTCACTACAATTTTATTAGTAAAATAAGTTTTAATTAAGCTTACACTACAGTCAGTGCTGATCTTTTCTAACAAAAGGGTTCTCCTAAGAATTGATACTGCAAACTTTCAGGTTTTACATCATTAAGCACATACAAAAATATTTAAAACATGCTAAACTTATTTTAGATATGAGTAAATTGTATCTATCAATTAAAAATATATGCCTTTTATATTCTTTATATATATACATATTCCACTTTTTGTATTCTCATCCTATTGTACATAATAATACTCTATAATAATTATCTAAGTAACTACAAATGGCTAGTTTCTATACTGCTCTTTTATATACGTAGGTACATGGTACTGAAGGTTGCATTATAATAAACGTACACATTATTTTTGACACATAGAAGTCAAGATTTATTTTTTTTTCTTACTGATTTGCGAACCAAAATTTCTGCACTAATACTTTGGAGGATTTTTTGGCATGGTAGTACTTCTTGCACCTGAAAAGAATGCCAAAAGCCACAGCATGTAGGAAAAAGGGGTTTTGCAACCCACAATGTTCTCCCAGTTATTCATGTATCAGCATTCTTTTCAAATGATAAATGAAAAATTTCCTAGGCTTCTTGTCATTGATCTCTGTATTGATTTGGCCGTATAAAAGATCAACATGTGCCAAAAAAACAAGGTCAGTGGTCAGCACAAATGTTACCCTAGTTAAGCAGCCCAGATTCAGTGCTAAGCAAAGGACTGCAATTGATCCATGCATTGCACTGCCTGGCATTAATCTAGCCTCAATTTTATAACTAGAAAGCAACTCTAAATGAATTACCAATTGATTTGTAAATTTTACTTAGAGGAATTTCCTTGCTCCTTCCAAAAATATTCACTCTGTTTAATTTAGGGTTTCTGGTTTTGTGCAGTATATGAAATTTGTTTAATGTGCTGGGGATCATTTTGGCAGTTATGCAGTGACATCTATACCAAGGAAGCTGGGAATGCTTCTAAGTTCCTATATGGGGTTCATTTCCATATTGCATGCCCTTTGCATATTGAGCCATCTGGTATAAACTCCAGCATAAGCTATGGATTTGAACACGCATCAGATATGGTCAAGTGATGGACCAGGATCCTATAGAATGCCATAGATGTACAGGAATTTGTCAGACTTTATTCAGAATACAAGAGTTTTATTGTTTGTCCAGATATGGATGCATCATCTACAATGTAAAGACTGGTTGATATTTAGAATCATTGGAAAGCCTTTGTATCTACCCACTTTCACCTTCCTGAAGACATGAACAGTAAGCCCAGACTCCTCACCATGCTGGAAATCTGGCAATGAGTGTGGCTCTTACTTATTGCTCAGTGTGTTAACCTTAGCAAGGAGGCCTAGGACACCAGTTGTGATATACAGCCCACAAATAAAGACCCTTAGAAACCAAGGAAACAAAGTGCTGTAGACAAGCACAGAGAGATCTAAGAATAAGTGGGTCTGATGATTTGTCCACAAAAATCCTTGCATAGGTTCTATTGAGAGAGCTTGGCATTTTGTTATTGTAAGAGCAATTTAAGTAAAGAATAACACAAAATCTTAACTCAGTCCACACAACTGACCAAACGACTACCCTCCCGTAAGAATAAGTAGGTAGATGCAATGGGAGCCTGTCTTTGGAAAGGAGCCTTGATGAGTGTCCTCAAATGATCTCTGGCCTACAACATGATCAGTCAGATTACACGCACATGTAACCTACTGCTATGGATAAGTAGCAGTAAGAGCTTTCTAGAAAGCTACAAGGGAACAAATAGATTCAGTGTCAAGAACCAAGGAGAAGTCCAGCTGGATAGATATCACATTTCATTTTAATATGAATAGATTTACATTTTCATTTTATGATACACAAAAATGTACCCTTAACTCCAACTCTAACCCCCAGGATGCGCAGCAGCTACCCTTAACTCCAACTCTAACCCCCAGGATGAGCAGCAAAAACCGTAAAGAAATAACTTGCCAGATGTTATCACACTTTGGTTATTCTCATGTCTAGGATAACTGCTTAGGTCTAAGAAAACATGAAATTTTCCTATTTACAGAATATTTGACATATTCAGATGCTGCAATATGGTCAACAAAGTATCCATGACATTCGCAGTGATAGATCCAGGGAACTTTCTCCCATTCCGTTCCCTCTCTCATTCATTTTCCTTTGGACCTGGGGAGAGAACCAAAGCATGTATAATCCTGAACTCCTTAGTTCTATGAAAAAAGTGAATCAACTGGAGACAATTTTCAGTGAACGTCACATCTCTCTTAAAGAGCAGGACATAATAGGTAAAAAGTTGAATTTACTTGCAGGGTACAACCCATTTTTGGCCACAAATCCTGGCATAGAGCTACAAAGGTGTTGTCTGTATTAGAAAAAAATATAAGCCAGAGTTTTCAAGGACAGAAGTTACAGTGTAGGCACAATATGTGTATTTTTACCATTGTACCAGAAAAGCCAGAAAAAGTAGAGGAAAACATAACTTTTCCTAGCATAATATATTCGCACAGGAATATTTGCATGAAAAGCCCATAAATACACTCAACCTTTGGCTAATGTTGCTGACAAAGAAAAAAAATATATCATTTCCTGGAACCAGGAACGCCATTGTGTGCTTTATGTACTCACCTTGATAGTTTGTTATTTGCTCAGAGCTGAGCAGAATCAGAATCAGATTCAGCCATCCTCTCTGGCCCTGGGGCAGTTTGACTCAGGACCAGGAGTGGAGTAAACCCGATACAGAAAGAGCGCTTTGTAACATTCGCCGGTCAGTGATCTAAAAGTGAAGTGGTACAAAAAACCTGCTGCATTCACAGAGGCTTTCCAGAACAGTGCTTGATGATAGGACTTGAAGATGGAAGATGCCCTTTGGCAAATAAAAGGGGGGCAACCGTTCCAAAACTAAAAGGGCAAATGGATGTAGGCACTGAAATAGCAAATCCGGAAATAATGGATGAGGGTTCTCAGCCTATTGGAAAAGAAGATGGTCCTTCTCGGAGTAACTGGGATTGTGCTCCTGTGAAACACAAGAACTGGCCATTGAATATTTCCCTGGTGATACCACATCTGTATGACTTCGCTGTTGCTTGTTTACAGATATGCCTCAACAATGAAGCACAAATCACTAGAGGAAAATCTTTCCACTGCAGATCTGTTCTGAGGCAGATTGCAGCCCGGGAATAGAAAAGGCAAAGCCGCAGAGTTGCCAACATTTGACAAATCACAGTAAGTCTCTTTGCCTGAGAGAGAGCAAGGGGAGCCCAACTGTCTGAATCTGAGGCATCTAATGAGCAGGAACAAAATGACTTCAAACTGTTAACAAAGAAAAATTCATTTTTTCCAAAGCTGCATTTCCTATGGGCCACTGCAGCTGATAACAAAAGTAAAGCTAAAACCTACACAGAACTGAGCATATTTTTTATTTTTCCATTTGAAACCTGGGATTATTTCCTCCAGGCATTTGGAAGGACAATGCTAGCAGGACCCTGTTTGCCAGTAAAACTGAGTTTTGGAAACCATCATCAGTCAGCATGAAAATGGGTCCAATGCTATGGAAATGAGCTCATTACTATTATTTTTTTGCTGGCACTCACACAATTTGTGCTTTTAGAATTTTGAAAAGCGGGACATGAATTGCGAAGAAAGAAATGAGTTAACAATATTAAACAGACAGTTGCTAATTACTGAGCAATCCAAACCTGTGTCTGCAATGACATACTCGGACATCCAGCTGGACCTCAGGCCATATGCTATCCTAGATCCTCACACGTAGCTCCCGCTACTGTCAAACCGTGGAGTACTGGGTAAAAAGTTCAGCGTACAGATTAAAATACGGTCAGAGTTGTATATTTGTAGATACTTTAAAAAGAATAATGAATAGCTGCAATTTATCAGTAAAAGTAAAGGATGAGTGCTGTAGACAGCAAGGTAGGAAATCACTCCGAATCATTATATTTGTTTCACTCTCATAATTTTGTTTGGAGCGGAAGTGTCCAATAAGTCCAGTGCTGTTCTTTCTCCATAAGGTTACTTATAGAGATTTAGAATTTACTTCATCCTAGGACCACGTTTCAGCTGCCATAGATCACATCTGTAATTGTTCAATGTAATAAATGAAATTTATGATCTACTTATTGATCCTGAGGTATGATACTTGGCAGAATGAAACATAAAGAAAATTCTAATACAATGTAGTAAGTTTTAATGGTGCAATTCCAAGGATAATAATATTGCTAAAAATATTATTCCTCTAAGTATAAAAAGTCATTTACCTTTAGCTCTAGGTTTCTGCTTGATCTTAGGTAAAATATTAACTTTTAATTTATTTGAATTGTATTCCTTACCATTTATTTTCCAGATAAAGACCATCTATGTTAAAAAGCGTACATTTGTTTAACTAAACCAGATATTCTGTAGTATCTTCTTGTAACAACCAAACTTTCATTATTTTCCTACAATAGTATCACTGTGTTATATTATCTTGTGTGTATCAAAAATAACCGATCGTAAACAAATTGTAAAATAACTGAGAGCGCTCTTTAAAAAATATAGGTGTCTGACTTGTATTTACTCATGCACATTTTGTTTACCTGGGTTGCAATTACAAATTTTTTCAGCCTGGATCAGTGATTTAGTGTTGACCAAATAAATCAGATGTTGTAAATTAGCCAGTGACCTCAGTCTTATAATCAGCTCCAATGAGGCAGAGGAACCTGCGAGTTTGGAACAATTGTCAGGAACCGAGCCTACACCACCCAGTTCTTTTGGATGTATCGCAATGTATTTGACTGACTTGCTTAAAATTGTGGCCAGTGAAAGCTCATATATTGTTTTCCATGAGAAAGGACTGCAGTCGCAAGACCCCAAAACACCCTGCAAATTTTATCAAGAGTTGTTTTCACGATGCTTTGTATAATCTTTAATTCTCACTCATGCAAATAATACACAGGTATAACCATGTAACCAGATTTAAAGGAGACATATAAGCAACTAAGAATTAAAGCAACTATCCAAAGCAGAAACTCATAAAGTAGAAAATATTGTAGTAGAAAGAAAATTTGTTTTACACATTTTAAATTCTTCCACTCTTACTGGAAAATAAATAGTCCTTTGTACACAAATACATTAAGTACTAGATAGCATGTGATTCAAGGACTCTGATTTAAGAACAAATCCTCTATGATTTGAACTAATATTCTTTATGCAGCTAGTCAACATTGTATTTGTGAAATATGAATTTGAAAGAAAGATTATTATACTAGCTTAAAGCTGGATATTTACACATTCATCTCCCATATTCATTAAATATTTTCATGCAGAAAACATTAAAGAAAAATCCCGTGGAAAGCTGAAATCCTAAGCAACTCATTTTCCACTTTAGGAGAAGAGTCTCAGTGATCAGTATGAGCTTTATTACTGCTTTACTTGCAGGAATTATTAGCTCTTTCTTAAATTGTTCTATTGCAAATCTGAAATATACAATATTTTACATTACAGTAATATTTAATAGAGAACTGAGAATTGAGAGATAGTTTATAAGTGGAGCTACTGTTACACTTCTTGTAACATCTTTCCATTAAAAAGTTAACAGGCTGAATTAATTGCTTCATGATAAACGTTTCTTACTTAAAACCTGTTGTTTTCCATGGAGCAAAACATAAATACTATATACTGTACCAATATTAGTCTGTTTTGAAATACTGCTTTTATCCCCCCCCAAAAAATGTTGTGGATACCTAGTTTGCATTCTGACGTACGAATTCATGCTATAATAGCCTAACAAATCTGGGAATTTTAAAGAACCCCCACAAATGTATATGCTGTTTGTGTGGGAACAAAATCCCAGAGAGATTCTTGAAACTCATCAGTGTCATAATAAATTTGTAAATTGTAAAACATAACATATGACAGATATTATTAATTTGAAAGGGAAAATAAGTTCACATTTTTAAACTGAACATGTGTTTACTTACAAATTACATTATAATTACATCATTTTGTCCTCCCTGTTAGTGATGCATACCAATAGAGAAACCTTGAGAGATATCTGCAAAATGCCTGATGAAAATGTAAATAATATCCAGCATTACTCCATTTAGTTTAAAGTGATTATAAAAGTTGCAATAGCTAAAAGGTATTGATTTTTTAAATAAATTTGTACTTTAAGGTGACAACATGTAGTATAGCATAAGTGTACATTCAAATTATCTATTGCTTTACTATTAATGATTAAGTGCAATTATTAATTATGGTATTCATCTGTTTTATAGCCATCTTCACATATCTTCAAAAAGAAGTATATTAATATCTGAGAATAAAAACTGGAGATAGAAACTATATGATTTTGAAATATACATTTTTAAGTGAGTATGTTCATAACCCAGTGAATACAGGAAATTACGTATTTTTGCAGTAGATGTAATTAGGATTTTTCTCAGAAAAAAAGTTGACTATTTTAAGGAATACAATTTCTGAAACCCATAGTACCATGTACTAGGCGGTTGCTGTTGCTTGGGGCTTAGGCATCCTGACTCAGAAGATAAAAGTAACCTTTTCTTTGATATGGACATTTTAATTCCATTCTCTGCTCTATTCAAAAGTAGTATCTAGATATTTTGCCTCAAAATGTGAGCCCAGAACTGCATGTGAATGAGATTAAATACAGTCTGCATAACCTCCAAACATGGTAACTTTGCTGGAAGATATTTGGTTAAGAGTTTCCTTCTTTCAGGTCTTGAAAAAGCACAAGGGCATCTGACTGAGCAGACCTAGGGCTCAAATACAGACTGAATGTGAAAAAAGTCATATAATTCTTGTCCCTACAGCCTACAGTCCCAACCATTTCTAGATTAACACTCACATGTGTAATTCTTATGGAACGGGTTTTGATCCACTTCAGGCACCCCAGTAGTTGTATTCTAGGTAGAAGGGAAACATTTTTTTCCCCTCATTCTCAAGTGATTGGCACAGACAAGGTTTTCACTTGCTCCAGATGAGGTCAGAAGATGAAGGTGAAGATGCTGAAAGGTAGCAGGTAGGAAGTACGCATTCTCCTCATTCTGACAAAACAGCATTGAAGATATTGTTCGGGAAAGCAATCTTAGGAAAAGTTGGGGAAGTGCAAAAGCCAGGGCTCTTCATGTCTAATACAGTCAATAATCTGTATTTCTCTACCATGTAAGGGGACTGTGGAAGAGAAAGGTATGTGGACAAGAGGTTACAGGCAGCTGATAAAAACCCACTTATGGGTGGAATATGTGCAGAACTGGTACCAGGATTCATTGTATACTAGTTATGGTCACTAATTCCCACATGTGCCTTGTACGACTTGCATGTCCTTGCCATATTTCAGCACAGGAGTTCGTCCAGTCTGGAGGGCAGGCTCCAACCGCCTGAACCTGCCTCTGCAGTTTCTGTGGATGGACTAGGAGTGTGCCTGTTTGGGAAGTGGCCTGGGATAATTTTGCTACTGTTACTCGCTTGGTACACGGTTTGGGAAAGGAACGTATACACTAAAGCAGTTTCCTGCATCAGGAGAAAAAGCTCAGCGTTCTGCAGATTGGAGATTTGTCAAATAGGACCCTACTACAGGACAACTGGATTTTCTTAGCAGTTGCTCATAGTATCCGTGAGCATTTCTGTGACAGTGCAAAAGGCTCTAAAATTTAAAAACATACACCGCCAAAGAAAGATGGTGTAACTTTAGGTGGTCATATATCAGCATGTTTCTATGCTCTTATTTAGAAATTAGTTTCTAGAATATGTGTTTTGATTTCAATGACTGTTTTAAAAGTGTGGTGCCACTTGAACAAACCCCTGGAATAAAGATGGTGCACAAGACATAAAGTTTACCCTTATATGGCAAAGACAGAAGAATTTATTCCTAACTGTACTTATAATACCCTCTGCAGGAAGTATCAAAATACCCTCAAAAATATTTTGATTGCTGATGTGCATTTTCTAATGAGCCTGTTTGTGATCATCAACACCTAGATAAGGCCTTTAGAAAACACAGAAATAAACAGTGTTTGTTTGATAATATACAGTATTTCATAAATTATGGATTATATAAAAATACAGCGATTTTAAAAAGATCTCATAAGAAGTTTTGAAACATTGTATAATTTGCATCTTGGATAATGGCTTTCTCATTAATAAATATATAAATCATAAATCATTTATTCATACAGTGTAATGTAGCAGTTTATTACATACTGCATAAATTTTGTAATCAGGGAATCCCCTGATGAAAAAATAGCACAATATTAATTACCAGCACCATCTGTGCTAAACAATAGGAAAAACAATATTTTAATACAATGACTTCATGCATGTCAGTTATCTTCAACATTAAACGCTGCAGTTTTGTTGATGTGGTTTACCTTCTACTCATTTAAATAACTGATGTTCTTACAAAGGTTAAAACTGTGAATAAATGAATTAAAATTAAATATAATTAAAAATACCAATAGATGCAGCATGGATCAAGCTCATTCATCAAATAAGTGATTGTACAGGTAGATACACATATACTTACACATGCATTTTTAAATTTCATGAGGGAATTGGCTGATGTAGTTGCCAAGCCACTCTCCATGATATCTGAAAAGTCCTGGCAGTCAGGTGAAGTCCCTGGTGGGACTGGAAAAAGGGAAATATTGCACCCATTCTTAAAAAAGGGAAGCAAGGAGGACCCTGGGAACTACCGACCTGTCACCCTCACCTCCGTGCTTGGGAAGATGATGGAACAGATCCTCCCAGAAACTCTGCTAAGGCACATGGAGGACAGGGAGGTGATACAAGACAGTCAGCATGGCTTCACCAAGGGCAAGCCCTGCCTGACCAACTTAGTGACCACATCAGTGGACAAGGGAAGAGCTACCAATGTCGTCTATCTGGACTTCTGTAAGGCCTTTGACATGGTCTCCCACAACATCCTTCTCTCTAAATTGGAGAGATATGGATTTGATGGGTGGACTCTTGGGTGGATGAGGAATTGCTTGGGTGGTCACATCCAAAGGGTAGTGGTCACCAGCTCAATGTCCAGATGGAGATGGCTTATGAGTGGTGTCCCTCAGGGGTCCGTACTGGGACCAGTACTTTTAAATTCATTGACGACATAGTGGGATTGAATGCACCCTCGACAAGTTTGCAGATGACACCAAGATGAGTACAGCTGACATGCCTGAAGGTCAAGATGCCATCCAGAGGGACCTGGACAAGCTCGAGGAATGGGCTCATGTGAACCTACCCTCATGAGGTTCAACAAGGCAAAGTGCAGGGTCCTGCCCCTGGGTCAGGGCAACCCCTGGTATCTGCACAGGCTGGGGGATGAAGGGATGGAAAGCAGCCCTGCTGAGAAGGACCTGGGGGTCCTGGTGGATGAAAAGCCGGACAGGAGCCGGCAATGTGCGCTTGCAGCCCTGAAGGCCAAGCGTATCCTGGGCTGCATCCAAAGCAGTGTGGCCAGCAGGTCGAGGGAGTTGATTCTGCCCCTCTGCTCCACGCTGGTGAGACCCCACCTGGAGTCCTGTGTCCAGCTCTGGAGTCCTCAGCACAGGAAAGACATGGACCTGTTGGAGAGGGTCTAGAGGAGGCCACCAAAATGCTCAGAGGGCTGGAACACCTCTCCTGTGAGGACAGGCTGAGAGAGTTGGGTTTGTTCAGCCTGGAGAAAAGAAGGCTCTGGGGAAACTTTACTGCAGCCTTCCAGTACTTAAAGGGGCTTCTAAGAAAGATGGGGATAAACTTTTTAGCAGGGCCTGTAGTGATAGGAGAAGGGGTAATGGTTTTAAACTAAAAGAGGGTAGATTTCAATGAGATCTAAGGAAGGAATTTTTCCCAGTCAGGTTGGTGAAACACTGGCACAGGTTTCCCAGAGAGTTGGTAGATGCTCCATCCCTGGAAACATTGAAGGTCAGGTTGGACGTGGCTCTGAGCAACCTGATCTAGTTGAAGATGTCCCTGCTTATTGCAGGGGGGTTGGACTAGATGAGCTTTAAAGGTCCCTTCCAACCCAAACTATTCTATGATTCTCTGTTTCTGTGATTTCTGACACAAACATTTCTTTCAGTACACTGTCATCGAGTTCTGATTATGTTTAAACATGTGCCCACTACCAGAATTTTCTTGTATATGTATCATATTTTGGGGGTGTCTATCAATTTGCAACTTTTTCCATAACATCTGTATTAATCTTTCAGTACTTGAAGACTTTATTGGCATTCATGGTTTTCAACCATGTACACACTACAGCTCTAAAAACCCACAGTAGGCTGTGTCCCAGAACGGTGCTTTTATTTTTGCATGCATATACTTTTGGTGGTAATAAGAATTTATTGGGATTTTTTTATTAAGAATTTTCACTTGCTGCTATATTTTTTCATGGGTATCATGGATAACATTGTTTGAAAGAATTTACAGGAGAGGAGATAGTAATGAGAGTCCCAAAGCTTCAGGAACTTCCCAGAGTATTCATTTACCATAATAAAAATGAACTACTTATTTACAGCCATCAACTCACGTACTGAAGGGCAGCATGAATTCTCCAAACCCATGGGCAATCTGTTTTCCCCAGGCCTCCAGTGAGGTGTACATTATTGTCTAGCAATGTGTATGTGCTTGCCTGTGCCAAAGGCAGACTGCTCCCTCATCTCTGCATGGTGTCTTACCATTCCTGCAGCTGGCTGGTTTTTGCACGCTTTTCCATACAAGATGTGGAGTGCCCTGACACTACCTTAGAAACAGAATCATTCAGGCTGGAAAAGATCTTTAAGATCATCAAGTCCAATCATAAACCCAACACTGACAAGTCCACCGTGAAATCATGTCCCTAAGCACCACATCTAAAAGATGTCATGTTTTTTAAATACCTCCAGGAATGGCGACTCCACCACTTCCCTGGGCAGCCTGTTCCAATGCTTGACAAACATTTCGGGGAAAAAATTTCTCCTAATATCCCACCTAAACTTCCCCTGGCGCAACTTGAGGCCATTTCCTATTGTCCTATCACTTGTTACTTGAGAGAAGAGACTGACACTCACCTCGCTACAACCTCCTTACAGGTAGTTGTAGAGAGTGATAAGGTCTTCCCTGAGCATTCTTTTCTCCAAGTTAAACAATCCCAGTTCCCTCAGCCGCTCCTCATAAGACTTGCTCTCTAGAACCTTCACCAGCCTTGCTGGAGGAGACTATGGCTTTGCAAACACTTGTCTTTTGGAGTTGGGTGACACGCCAAGGAAACCTCTCAGACAGAACTATAATTCTCTTTAATGAACAGTATCAGAAACAACATTATAAAGGAAGGCTTTGCACTTTGAACTGCGACATACTGGTACTCAGCAAATAGTGATACTTTATTGTGACATCCACAGATATTGTCTTAGAGATTCTGCAGCCTCTTGCTGTCAGTGGATTTCTGTACAAACTGAATCCATTCAGGTATTCATCCCCCTTCCAGGGCTATCTTGGTCTCTAGCAGAGAGTTGTAAAACTCATCAGATACTCCATAAGGATGCCTCACCATTGCAAATTCAGACTAATTTCTTTTTCTTCCTCATTTGGATGTATGCTTGTGGACACTGATCCATTTCCACATCAATAATTCTCTTCTCTAACCAGCCTGGCTATTCTTCCCTCCCAGTGCTTTCTGGGGGTAGTTGAAAAGATTTATTTCTCCCTTGCAATCTAACAGTTTTCTCAGTTGTGAACGTGACTCCAAGGTGATATCTACTTCCATACCTACATCTCTCATATCTTTTCTCTTTTCATGCTTCTGTGATCTTCCTAAATTTGTTAATTAAAGGGAACGTCCTCAGATATATTGTGCAGATTTTTACCTTTTTCTCCTTAAAGAAAAACTCCTCCTCTAATTTTCCCAAGATTGTGTTATTCAGTGCTACCTTTTCCCAATGGCAGTCCAGACTGCAATCTGGCCATTATGTAGAATTCACTTCTTGCTCTTAGTGACTAAGTGACTCCCTCTTTCTGCTGCCTGTACTTCATTATTTCCTCTTACTCTCTGTGACCTAAGTGGTTCTTCTGACAACAGTAGATTTCTTACATGTGTGGATCATTTCTATGGCTCTATATATTTAATTTCCTCTTATCTCATTCCAATATATTATTATAGGCAGTTTTACTCCTGCCTATATAACACATTTTTCACTTTTTAGTGGTGGCTTCTGCTATGCGACAAAGCTTTTCTTCTGTGTTTTTTCAGGTCTCCTCAGTTCTCTGTTCAATTTAGTTCTCTCCTCAAATATTTCCCCTTGCTCTTTTCTTTCTGGTTGCTCCTCCCTCCTGGTTGATTAATAATTGTTTGCAAATAATGATGTTTCATTGTTTATAATTTTCTAATCTGCAATTACTTTTCCCCATCATTATCTTCTCCACCTTTCTTGACTAGGCAAATCCAAAATCTTAGGCCCTCCACTAAACACCACTGGGAAAAAAAAAAATGTGTCTATCAAGAAAACCTTTCAATGTGTTTCAGTGAACCAACACTTACAGTTTGCTTTTCAGCCCTTAGTTTAATTTCTCCTTTGCCTTTTTCAGTCTTCCTCACTAGTCGTATTCCATAGTTGATCATGAGGACATCAGAGTGAAAGACATTTCATACAGTATGGAGCAGATCTCACTTGCCTTGATCATCCAAATGGTTCTGCTGAAAATACTTGAGCAGGATTCTGCCTTAGGTTTCTGTTATGCTGTATTTGAGTTATCAGAATAAGATATTTTAGAAACATGAATGTCACATTCAAATATTCTTAAAATTCCAATGTTTAATATCTTTCAAATAGAGAAACAATAACTAAGTACATACTAAACAGAAAATTGAAGATGTACAAATTCTGCTCATGCTCTAGCTTGTTAACCTGAAGTTTGACATTTGAATAGATATTTGAAAACTTTAGAAAATGACCAGCTTCAGAAAATATATGCTTTTTGAATTATTACTGTACTGTGAAATGCCTACATTTTCAAATACCAAGCACTACACTGACAATCTGCCAGTATAGGAGTGATGTATTTAATTTGCATTAGAAATTACAAAATGTTGTAAACATAATATAGAAAGACAGCACTGCTGACTTCTAACAGGTGAACCCTCATAAAACGGTTTGACTGCAAGTAAGTTTGACGTTACTGTCAGTAAAACTTTGCAGCTGATACCTGGCTTCGCACTTAGGCAGAAGAGGCACCTCATTATGAGCCCAATGCTGCTGCTTAGTGACAATAGGTGTGTCAGTGGAGGGAGAAGCAGCACTGGAGTGGGCTTCTAATATTTTCAGTCTCTGGAGTACTTTGAACCTCACTGAGCCTCATCTGGGCACTCTTGAAGAGTAAGTCGTATAAAAGCCAGCTACGCCGTTCGGGGGCAGCGGCAGGCATATAGGCGGTATGGCTCCAACTCTGAAACACAACCTCCTGAGATCTTTGCTTTTACGGCTTCTTTATGGTGGTGAAGATCATTAAATAATTAGAGTACATTGAGAACTGATGGATGAAATGCATACATCCCCAGACCATGTATACTGTTTATATAGAAATATATTATATGTGCAGGCTTCATATTTAAGATTGTGAAGGAAAGGCCTAAATTAATCTTATTCTCCAACTGCCCAGTGTATAACTACACACAGAGACAAAACTATCTCATTTTAGATTCTATAGCTGATATTAAAAACTAGATTTTACTAATTAGTTTCCTATCCCATTTATTGATCAGTCTACCTTTTAGTGATTCCTCAAAGACTGCTGACAGAACACTTAAATTAGGATCTCCTCGATGTATTTAAAATAGCTTCCCAAGAATGAGGGAGTATTTTCCACCCTCGTTCTCCAAATGGGAATACCTTTCTGGAGAATGCATATGTTATTCAGACACTATGCATCTAACATTGCCTACACAAAGTGCTCAACAATAATGAGCTAGAGTTCATTGTTTTATAAGTTGGACCCCATTTATGTAAACAATTCATTTAAGAATGCAGCTTTTTTAAAACCTATGTTACATCTAAGCACAAATTTTTAGTTAATAGTATTTGTACAGCTGAGACTTACAGGTAAGGTATTTATACATTCATGGTTTTGTAAATAAATCACTTCTAATGGGGCTTTCTAAATACCTTCTCTCCATTTTTTCCTTAGATAACACAAATATTAGAAATGGGACACTACTGCATTTAGCTACCAAGTAAAGGTTAAGACTGTTTGTTTACCAGTCCATTTATTCTAAAAAGGGAAATACACTTTAAATGCACCAAATTTTCTTTCATTCAACATTCACAAAATTGTCTGCATGTTCACTATTATGGATGAATTTTTCTGTTGGGTATAGGAACAAAATATGATAATAACTTACAAAAATTGAGGAAATAGGCTATGTGTAATTTGTGTCCAGTTGTTATTCCGTTTAGAACAGCTGAAAAAAATAGGTAAAAGGTTCAGATTTAATGTAGATTAGGGCAGATGATTGTTTTACACTTGAATTTGTGATTAGTGTAGTTACCAAGAGATTGTATATATAATGGAAACTGTTTTTTTCTTGATAATTTTGTTAAATAAGTCAATAAAGGGACCAAAGACTGAGCAAACAAGGAGACCTAGTTATCCCTTCTCATCAAAGTCAATCCTTTTATCTGTCATAGTTTCAAGACATGATGTTATCAACAGATTTTTTCAGAAATAAAAATTCCGAAATTTCCAGTCCAAACAGAAACAAAACAATGTAGAGTCATATCTGTACAAATTAAATGAGAGAGAGGTCAGGAAAGAAGCTTTTGGATGCATTCTTCTATGTACCAATAGCCTCCAAGCCATAATTTTTATGTTCAGGAATGTAACAGTCAGTTATCCTATCCTAGTAGATCTACTCACAGTTTGCAGAGATTAAATTGGGGCAGTGACAATGCCTACTACTTCTCATCCATATTCCAAATCCAATGCTTAAGATGTTTTTGAAACACAACGAATAATTAATTCTATTCCTGCCCTCAAATTTAAATGTTTCTTCATAAGGTAGCCAGCTTGGGAGACACTGGGTCCTTTTCTCCTCTATCTTGTGTGGGTAAGGAGAGTGTTACCCTAGAGGTACTTTCCAAATTACTATGCCATGACTTTGTTTAAGCAAGGCTGAAACATCAAGCGAGGAATTAGTTTTGCCATATTCAAGTCAGCAGAAGCTACATGACCACATGGAAGACAAATTTATGGTTTTGGAACTTAGATCTTTATCTCCAGTTCTACATATAACAAAAGCTTCCAAAACATGTAACAAAACTGGGTACTCCTACTGGATATCTGGATGCTATGTATATTGGTTTAGGACATTAACTAGTGAATCTTAAAGTTGTATATAGTTGCCTTATTGACAATCAGTTCCATTTGTCCCCAGTGGTAGGTGGCTCAACTTGCTTATTTTTCTACCATAAGCATGCCGTTTACCATACCATGGAACGTACAGTAGACTCCTGTGTAGTTATGTTGCCCTAATTCTCTGTCCCAAACAAGAAATGTCTTTGTACTGCTGATGGGAGATAAGGTTAAATTACTTCTTAATACTTTTGTATAGTATAAGTAGCTTAGTTTCTCAAAATTTGATAGAACATCAAACTAAAGAAATGTCATTCTCTTTGGAATTTGAAAATTACACTACTTAGACACATCAGCTAGGACTTGGGAACATACTCTAAAGAACTTGGTTTTAGATCCCATCTGTAAGTGTCAATATTAGAGGTACTATCGTAATATTGTACATTTTACCTTATTGTGTTTTCCATCTTGTTTGCATCTTTGTGAATTTAATGAATGGCTTTATTTCATAATTCTTTCAACTCTTTATTTAAGAAATATATATAAAATAATCTATGTGTAAGGTAATGGTCATATACAGCATTTTAGAAATAAGCATAATAAATTTATTGCTGACAATTATGGCAATTAAAAAACCCCAAACCTGGATAGGTTTGCCGTTCATATACCATACTGTATCATGTATGAAATTCAAATTAAATTAAATTAAATTAAATTCCTGTCCTAAAAGGCAGGAATGGGAGGTAAAAATACATCTTTTAAGAGCTCATAGCTTTGATGCACTAAATCATTAATATCAGTTACACACATAAGAACAAATTAATGCCACACCTGGTGTTCTGATCCATTTGACTCATGGACGTGGAAGTTGGAGACACAAAAACACTAAATGTTAGAAAAGTCGTACATGTTATACATAGTAAGTCAGTGCTTTAACATTGATTTTAAAATGGAATTGCAACCAGCTGTTTACCAGGTAGTGAAACTGAGGGAAACAAGTCCCTCTAGAATTGCTTGGGAAATCCTGAAGCTTCAGTGCAGTGCCAAATAGGCTGGGGATGAAATAGGGCCAGGAAGTTGCTCATATTTAAACATTACCTTCAGCTGAGAGTGAGATCAGCTGAAAAAAGAAAAAAGGAAAGAGCATGAACACAGAAGCAAGCAATAACACAGCCAAGTGTTGTACAGTTGTGAATACTCTACCATTCTTGTACGATCAGGTACTGATACCAGTTAGGAAACATTTGTTTGTGCTGGATGATTTGACAAAACACATCATAGCATAAGAAAATGGAGTTACCTCTGGTAAATTGGCTTACTTTACACTCGCTAACTTGAGCTATAGTTATTACCTTTCTCAGAAAATCTCTCCTGTGCTCAGAGGAAGGCAAAAACTGCGAAGAATAAAAAGTTTTTTCTTAGCTCTTTAAAAGGGCACTGGCAAAAGCCCTGGAGAAAAAGAAAGGTAAATGTAATGGAAGAAGCAAAACAGCAGGAGAAAAAACCCAATAAATGCAAGGAGCCGGGGGGAGAGAGAGCAAACAGAATACTTTTCTAAGAAAAACAGTATTTTCCACCTCCTACTTGAGAGAGGAGCAGTAGGCCAATGAGAAGGACATACAGATCGTAAACAGACAACTTGTTGCAAAGTTGGAGTCCCACAGCATTTTCCACTTCTACTGTTACCAAGATTCACCTATATATGAGCTTAGAATGAAGAGATCAGCAAAGGAAAGGCAGGAAAGGAAAATATGCCATTACGAACATCATTACCATCATGAACAAATTCCCAGAAACACAGGAGGTTCATTTTTTGCTAGATTACACAAAACTTTATGTCAGAAATGGAGCAAGAAGTAGAATTTGAAAGAAGTTAAATTTCTCTGCTTTTTTCCATTGTTTTAAACATTTCTTCAAAGCTTATAATGGCACTATATGAAGACTGGGTAATGTTAGCAACCATCTATAGCAAAGTGTCAGTAACAATGTTTAGGTGGATTTTCCAACACTCTATTTAATTTCATTTTTACAAATTTACTTTAAAATTATATTTCTTTGAGTCATGTATAGAATCAAAGGCCCTTCTAGAAAGCTTTGTAATTTCAAGATTATTTCATATTAATTTAATTTTACTATCAATCAAAGGCTGTACTATGTAGCAAGCTTTTGAGTGCCAGAGAAAATAATCCTTTATTAACTGTTGTTGTTGTTTCATCAACAAGAGGGTCACATAGTGCATTACTTCCATAGGTCAAGCCTACTGTGCACCCTGGGGTGCCTTTGTTCTCCCCTGTAACAGGCTACCAACTTTCCCACTCCCCTGTAATCTGCAAACTCTTTGCAGCTCCTTCAGTTCCTTCCTTCATTCTAGAGCTTCTAGATATATTCCTACCTTCCTCTTCTCTTACATTCATGCCAGAAGTGTTCTCTGTGTGTATCCCTTCCCCTTACTATCCTTTTCCCAGTCACCGTTCTGACACCCATGCTCCGTGTTTTGGAAACAATTTATTCAGGAATTTCCATATTTTAAAAAAGCTAGAAACAGATGCACACCAGGAGTTATGCTAGAAAGTCTATAGGCTGCTACAGAGGCACTTTTAGGTCTGGACGTGGTAATCAGCGTTCCACCTGCTTCTGACTTTCCCTGTGCAGCTACTGGGAAAAGTAATTGGGTTCGACCCATTGATTCACAGAAATTGACCAAATATAAAATTCCAGGCATTGCACAGCAGAAGTAGGCAGAAATGCCATCGAGCTGGGTATTGAATCTCCCCTCAATTTGGCAGTTATGCTGTTGTTACTTCTTTGTACAACCTTGTTGCTAACCTATGGAAAGCAATGCAAAGCTGATTTCTGTAGAATAATTTAAATACACAGTTAAACTACAAAGCCTACTTAAAATGAAATCCCTGTTTATTACAAGCACAACTGTGAGAACCATTCTTTTTTTCAACAGTAAATAGCCCATTAGTGTGAACACGAAGTTAGCTGAGTAGAGTAGTCATATTTTTTGCTTCTTTCGAGATATGCTTTTGTTAGTCTGGATAGGTACAATTCTTCTTTGTCTGTTTCTCCATCGTTTTGTTCCTACAATACTATGTCAAAACTGACTAATGGGAAACAATTTCTGTAAAGGTACTACATATTGCCATTCAATATTAAAAAGACTATTGAAACGTATGGAATAGCAAAACCAAAGATGTGAATATCCATGACTTTTAATATGTCATCATTATGCATAATAATATGCATTTTTGTTATAAACTGGTATACTTAGTATAAGATAGATGACAACAATACTTTAGGCCATGAACTGAAAAATGAGTATTCAGCAGTAAAAGACAATTAAAAATAATAATTGCATTAATCTTTTTACAGCCTTTCTACCAAGTCAAGTTAAAGGCTTCCTTGAAATGTATGCACGCCTGCAGGTGTTACACATCTGGGCAGTATGCAGATGATGAGAGCCACTGGATCTAATATATGCATCTGACTACAGAAAGGCATTACAGGTTTTGATTTGCACACTATATCTTTCATACGTGCACAGTTTTCTGTGCACACAATTATGTTTTTCTATGTCTGAGATACCCTCTCTGAAACCACCTAGCTGGAAGACCAGCTGGAGATCTTTTTGAAATACACGTCATAATCTTGAAGTGAGGGTATTTTTACTTTTCTGGCCAGCAGTAAATTTTCTACCTCAGTAGCATGGCTTATGGTACAGTATTAAAGATCCAAGCTTTCACAGCAGGTCTTATTGGCTATGTAAGCTTCCACTGATTAAGCTTCTAGGAAGAAACAGTCAAATAGAAACACACGAAACAACAACACAAACTCTCAGTTGAACTTAGCTAAATCAATAAAATGTGAATTGTGAATTTATCTCACTTTAATATACATTATACAACTAAAACCAATTTAATAAATGGTCAAATCCATGGCCCATAGATTAATCCATATTGATATTTCCCATGCAGCATTATTTCTACTTTCCAGCACAAGATATCCAATACTACTGCTCTGTCAGTGACAGTCACATTCGATTCTTTTAATAAAACCCTGTATTGCATTTCTGCTAGGCAGAACAAGAAGTGAATTTCCACATGGGAAATTTTGGAAGAAAAGTAGATGAAATTCTTATTATTATTATAACCAAATGCAATAATATATACTCTCTTTTTGACATATCAAGGATACTGATACATACCATAGAAATAGATACAAAAATTGCCACTCATTAATGAAGGGTCACACTTGGAAGATGTGACCTGCAGCCTGGAGCCTACCTCACCTGCTTGACTGCAAATTCCCCTTTAGTGGCTATTTCAAACATACAGACTTTGCAGGTATCACGGCTCCTTTCATAAACAAGGTGAGGTGGTAACATCTTGCTGACCTTCATTACCTAGAAATAAGATTATTTGAAAATTATGAAGAGCATTATAATACAGTTGGGCTCCATCCACTCACTAGCCATGCACATCACAACGTTCTGCCGCTGCACACATGTGTGCAACACAAATCTGGAGCCATACTACAAAATCCAGCGCTTTGACTTATTTTCACAGAATCATTAAGGTTGGAAAAGACCTTTAAGATCATCAAGTCCAACTATCACAGTGCCCACTAAACCATGTCCTGAAGTGCCATGTCTACAAGTTTTTTGAATATTTCCTGTGATGGTCACTCCACCACATCGCTGGGCAGCCTGTTCCAAAAATTTTCTCTCATGCTTTTGTGAACTGGTTAAGAATCTTTCAAGGTGGTAGGATTTCCTTACCAAAAAAAAAAAAAGTTAACATTGCAAAACTATAATATTTCTTATGACTCCTCTGTTTGGCAAAAAAATTTCCAATGAAACCCCAGAAGAGGTTACTGGCAGCCCACAGGGCATCTTACTTTGCCACCTGCTGATGGTTCCCAGCTTCCAGCTTCCTCTGTTTTAGCTTACTCTTTCTGTGAAAGTCTTCCAAAACTGGGAACTGGAAGCCACAAATGGACAGCACTACCATGTAGACTTTGACCAGTGTCCTGACTTGACATCTGGGAAGACCTCACTATGTATAACAATGAGTGTCTTAGAGCTTTCATGTTCCCTGGATCAGAACTGGATGGTTTGCCTTCAAGGCACTGATCCCTCAGTGCTACCTTAGCTGCCTGGAAGGTGTGTCTCAGACTGTGACTTTAAGAGTTTCCAATTTCTCTGGTCTAGATGCAAGAGGAGGCAGAGGTTGGAGGATTCACGTTCCCATTTTCACTGTGGAGAACCTAGAAGCAAGACAAGCCATAAAAAACCAGAAGGCTCAGAGCTTGTTTTCTTGTTCCGTTTCACTTAGAATCTTCTATATTCTCTTAAATGGAAATAAAAATTAAAATCTTCTACTTTGTTTTTGAACAGAAATTACAAGTTTCTGCAGTATCTGAGAGAAAATGAGAAAAAAAAAATCTACAGAGAAAATCAGATTTTATCACAGATATTTGGAGTCAAATGACCTAGACCAAAGAGCAGCATTTTCCTTTTTCAGTTCTCCCTGCACACTCACCTGCAGGCTCCTCAGTGTCAAGGATGTGCTGAAATATACTATAATCACTACTTTCCACTCTCTAATGGTAAGCATGCACATGAATGTCTGCCCATAGTTTCTGAGAATGACACAATCACTCTGCCTTGTAATCTTGGAAAAATAAAGCTCATTTTCCTTGAAAAAATAAAACTGACTACAAACCCACTTTACTATATGCACAAAATAAATAACCAAAGGGAGATAAATACTTTTGATTGTTCTCTAATCTTGTTCAGGTTTGTTTATTTATTTTAAAGGTTACTTGCAATTTCAGAGTGGAAATGTACTTTTGAAATTGTTTTAATTTTCAACAATATGTCAATAGGTTGACTTTTCACCTTTTTCTCAGGTTGTGGAGAATATGAAAAGGAAAAGTGCAGATGAGCAAAAATCAGACTACAAATCAATCTCCAGAAAAAGAAAATATTCTATTATTGTAATTTGTTATAGATGGTATTTGGTCAAAAACCAACCCATTCTCATTAACAGTGAGATTTAGCTATACTTTTTCACACTGAAATAGAACTTTAACCTCTGAAATAATTTTATATTTTTGATGTTCAAGGTGAGATCTTGATCCTACTGAAGTAAATGGCAGAGACTCCACTAAGTTCAGAAGAGTCAGACTTAATTCCTGGTCTCCTTCGGCTGTTAGAGTCTGTACTGTCATCTACATAGCAGCATAAGAAAGTAAAGAACCGTCACAGAAAAGGATTTTGTACCTTTGATGAACATTACGTGATATGGTAATATAGAGAATTTAAATCATATAGTACAGATTCTTAATCATTATCATATACCAGATTCTTGTTTTTGTGCTCATCTTTATTGACTTCCAGCTGTATGGTATCTCTACATAATATAATTTCCATAGAGCTCTAAGGTTTAGCTCGCCCCTGCTTAAGTTTACCTTGTTAGCAGCTGTGGTATTGTTTAATATTAGGGTCAGAATTGTAGGAGAGAAGTTGATTAGGGATGTATGTGTTTGGGAAAGGAACTGATGAACTAATTCCGTGGAAGGGAATACTCCTTTTCAGGAACTGTTTACTACTCTCTTTTATGAAGGGTACTTGCTATTGCAGTGGAAATGATGGATTAGTTTTGTTTGCGGAAACTTCTGAACTTCCATTGTTCAAGGGTCTGCAGTGCAGGACACACTTGTAGACAAGTGCAGGCAGTTGGCTGGGAGCCAAAGGAAAGTTTTGCAGGAGGTCTCACTTGGAAACGATGACTCCAGGAAATAAAAGTTTGACTTAGTTCAAGTTTTGATGAGCATGCAAAATAGATTCACGTTCATTCAAGTTTCTTTGCAAGTTGTGGCTATGCAAGTGAGTTTAATCACTGATATCTTGCAAGCTAGGTTTCAACAAGTCTCAAACTGTTGGTCTGGTTCCCTCCTTAGTGGCAAAAAAAGCATTATAAAGTATGAGGGAACAGAATAAACTTTCTTGATGCAGTATAGGTTTAAGTATGATCCAGTATAAAGCAGCACTTAATTCATCATTCTCTATTTTGTTTTACTCCTATGAGACAAGAAGAAACAGCCTGGCAATGTTTCAAGATTGTAAACTCTTTAGGGGAGGGAATACGTCTCTTTGTGTGTACTTTGAAGTGCCTTTGACACCTCGAGGTTCTTTATAAATGGTAGTAATAATAATCATTTATTGCTGTGCAGTGTGGTCTGGTCTCCCATTTACATTCAGTATGATCGGTTGTGCTGTGTCGCTGTCCTGTTCATCACTTCTCACCTTGCACTTACATGCAACTTCTACTATGGTTATTTTTAGAATACATAAAGCACTCAAATAACATGATTACAAGTGTGGAACAACAGCTTAGGAAATAGATAGGAGGATAGTTCACAGAAAGAGGCAGCATACTGCACCTAAGCTGTGCAAGATCAAACCTGACATTGTAAAATCAAAGAGAGAGGGTTTAATATGAAAATAATGTGATGAGATTATAATGAGTAGTGCTTTTTTTTCATCATTTTGAGTTATCATCATTTAATGAGTTTCTGGATTTTGTTTTAAAATTCTATATGCGTGCATGCTATATAGGCAATATAAGCAATATACATGTGTATAAACATATGCTTACTCACACTGGGGGGGGCAGTGTTTATGTGTGTGTGTTTAGTTAAAAACACAGAAAATACTGTGCTGCAGGAAAAAAAAAGGACCAATTGTAAGGTCCTATAATGCCATTTTCCATTACTGGAGGGAAGTAAAATGACCATGTTTTCCTTTCATGGAATCTGAGCAATCTTTATATAAAGCTTCATTTTCTGTCAACATCAGGAATGGGATATGTTTACATACATTCAGACAGTTTGTGATGCCTGGAGGCAATGAGTAGCGGGAAGGGTGCAGTGTGGAATGCTCTTCCAGCTCTGGCTGACAGAGGGTACTGAGTGTTTTGTTCTAGTTGTCAGACGTTAGAGCACCCCTGTGATTTCTCCAGCTTTGTGCTGAAGGCTGGCTTGGGCTTATCTCCAGGATGGTGCTGAACTGGTGGAGGCATAAAAGAATCTTTATCTCCCCTCTTTACTTCAGTGCAGCAGAGGAATGAACCCAATATAATATGACTGCTTCAGGTAAAGTTTGTAAGTTGTGTCCATCAAGATATTGGCATTTTAGGATGACTAACATGTACCAAACAATGTATCAGATGAAACTATTCACCTTTGTTTTTGCTGTTGAATGAAATACTGTAAATTGGTCTGTTACAAATGCTATAACAATCTTCTGAGACATGCAATGACAATATTTGCATATAATGAAAACAAATTTTAAAATTCTTATGCCCAATCCCATCCCATCCAACAGGTACTATCTAATATGACCCTTCTCTGAAACCACTTGTTTCACCTTAAACCTGTTAGATTACCTGCATTCACTAGTCCTGCTGGAAGCCTCTCCAAAATCTTATGGCTTTCATGTTTGAAACTTTATTTTAGTCTCTAGTCAATTTTATTTATAGTCAATTTAGTTTCATTTATTTTTTGTGTGATCATTTAAATTTCACATCCATTCTGGTGCTCCTTCACTACACTCACTTTTCTCTGATCACACTAATTCACAGAATCATACTATCACAGAATAGCCCAGGTTGGAAGGGACCTTTAAAGACCATCTAGTCCAACCCCCCTGCAATAAGCAGGGACATCTTCAACTAGATCATGTTGCTCAGAGCCACGTCCAACCTGACCTTCAATGTTTCCAGGGATGGGGCATCTACCACCTCTCTGGGCAAACTGTACCAGTGGTTCACCACCCTCACTGGGAAAAATTTCTTCCTTAGATCTCATCGAAATCTGCCCTCTTTTAGTTTAAAACCATTACCCCTTCTGCTATCACAACAAGCCCTGCTAAAAAGTCTGTCCCCATCTTTCTTACAAGCCCCTAAGTACTGGAAGGCTGCAGTAAGGTCTCCCCAGAGACTTCTTTTCTCCAGGCTGAACAGCCCCAACTCTCTCAGCCTGTCCTCACATGAGAGGTGTTCCATCCCGCTGAGCATTTGGTGGCCTCCTCTAGACCCTCTCCAACAGGTCCATGTTTTTCCTGTGTTGAAAGCTCTGGAGCTGGACGCAGCACTGCAGATGGGGTCTCACCAGCGTGGAGCAGAGGGTCAGAACCACCTCCCTCGACCTGCTGGCGACGCTGCTTTGGATGCAGCCCAGGATACGGTTGGCCTTCTGGGCTGCAAGCGCACATTGCCGGCTCCTGTCCGGCTTTTCATCCACCATAACCCCCAGGTCCTTCTCAACAGGGCTGGTCTCGATCCCTTCATCCCCCAACCTGTGTTAATACCAGGGGTTACCCTCACCCAGGTGCAGGACCCTGCACTTGGCCTTGTTGAACCTCATGAGGTTCACAGGGTTCCATTCCTCGAGCTTGTCCAGGTCCCTCTGGATGGCATCCTGACCCTCAGGCATGTCAACTGCACCACTCAGCTTGGTGTTGTCTGTATCTCAGGAAGTGTGTATACACCTCTATAATGTGCAACAGGACTCTGCATAAAACAATTGTTTATGGAATTTAAGAACAGTTGGAAGTTTTATAATTCACTGGGGATCATAAATTTATTACAGCCTTCAGTCACTTGTATACTACAGTTATATAATTATATATAATTGTTACAATTCTTTACATCAACTTAAAAAAATGCAGTTAAACTTCAGTCTAAATAAAGAAATGGTATCCCTGTAGACTTTTAATTGATTTTGGAACATTAAGGTTTGACATTTAATTCAATCTAGTGTAGAAGAATGGGACTACAGATTGTCTTAGCTGAAATTAATGGCAGTTTAGATACATTGTTGGAACAAACAAATTTTCTAATTTCAGCCAAAAAAATGACACCGTAGCATAAAGCCACTGTTCAAAAACATTTGATTAGTGACTGCTAAATTGCATCTAAAATAACAATTTTAACATTTTGAGGCAAAGTAATTTTCACCTAGAACTATTTTTAATTCCAATTTTGCTTCTTGACAGATTGGTACACATCCTGAATAGCTGTCTTAGGAGATGTGCATGGCAAGGTAACATCTGGATGAGATATAATGGTTTAAGAAAATAACTCTTTTTAAGTAATATAACTCAGCCTGAAAGGGATAAAGGTCCATCCTTCTAAGTATTTTTTAATTTTAATAATTATTTAGGAAAAGATGTAGTTATTGAGGGCAGAGAACATGGGATAGGACATAAATATTCCAGCTCCATTGCTTAGAAACTCATAGAAAATGGTATCCAGTAAAGAGGCATCTGTGGACATTAGTTGACAAGGCCAAGTACTTGTTTTTAATCAAATTCATTTTGTACCTGGAGATTTAGTCATAGTTATAAGACAGAGAAGTCATCTCCAGTAAAGCTGCCTAACAAGAAAGTAATACATCATCTGCATGAGGTGAAATATATTGCGCTCAGCCATTTGGCTTCACGTCAGAATTAAGGAAGGGTTTGGAAGTACTATTCTAGCATAAGCTATTTAAGTACCAATAAGTGATAACATAAAGCAATTGTACTTTGTTTCAGTGATATTGTGAATCTCTGGTAACAGTTTAACATTATCGCTACTGGGATACACTGATGTAATGAACTGATTTGGGATGAAGATCTGTATTTTATTACTAGTTTGAAAGTTTGTATATTTTTAACATAAGGAACTGATTTTCAACACCTGCTGCTGCCATCACGGAAGTTTAAGGGAGACACAGCGTTAGTTTCACAGACGACAACTGGGCTCTGACTTTCTTACACAGTTTGAAAATGGAAGACGTTCAGGAGATCAGCTGGAAAAACAGAAACAGAATTGTCTTGTAGACCATTGCTTATTACCTCAATTTAAGGTTCAGATCATATAAAATGTTTGAAGTGTACAGTTGTGTATAAGCTAGCATATTTTGGAACAGATGGTATTGAAATTGTGATGATTTCAAGATATACAATACTCTTAGAGAATAGGGGTTTGTTCTGAACTGGCAATCAATGACTAATAATTGTTCCTATCCTAAAAGGGAGATACTGGGACTGGACTTGCTGTGTGTCATAAAGGACATCCCCTGGTGTTTTGGCTTTTTCACTAGGTGCATTTACTATATGAATACCTGTGTGTTCTAAGACGGACTTGTTACAAATGCCTTATTTTGAAATTTAAAAGCTGGAACTGGTTGAACTTTATTCCAACTTACATTCTTGTATTCAATTCAAGATGCTATTTTCTATATGTAAGTATTTTAACAAAATGTATACAACCCAAAATGAAATACTAAAAGTAAAGAAAATAGATTATAGCTGTGTATTTTTATACAATGGAGAGTTCTTAGAATTAAAACTGGAAATAGGACTGTCCAGCTACATCACATAGTCCAAATACAGGAAATCTAAAGTAAATTTCCCATTTTTTTCCTATCCAGTTTTTAAAGTTATAAATTAATGTGCTTCACCATTTTTTTGAAACTTTCATTATGTAAAATCTCACCATGACAGGTATTTTATTGATTAGCAGCCTAAACTTTCCTTTCTAGAAGTCTATGCTGCTACTCCTTCTTATATATTACCTTTTACTGAATAATTTTTCCCAGTCATATCTCCTACTGATATCTTAGTCATAGTACAACACCTTTGGTTCTCCTCAGCTTTATTCATAAGCCATTCCTCAGGTTACCTGACTTTGTTTTACGTACTGAAATTTCCTTATTTTCATACTGCAGTGCACAGGACAAAGGTTAACATTCTAGGACAAGGAGTTTAACAGAGAGAACAACAGAGATACGTTAACAAATACTGATGAGAATATGAGAGGCAGATGAGAGAACCATGTAAGTAAGAGAATAGGAATCGAAAGTAATATATGAGGTGACTAACAGGCAACAAAATAAGGCATACCCATCAATATACATGCTTTTCTGTCTTTCAAATGACCAAAGCGTTGTTTACATGGGGTAGAAACTGATGGTTCTTCACGTAGGTCCTATATCTCACATCTGTAGGCCTTCTCCCCAAATCCCAGAAGGATGGTGGGCTAGAAGGCCAATGGAATACATGCACTGTTGTACATGTTGTTGAAGTGGATGCTGCAAACCCACATCTCTTCTGGCAGAATGCATTAGAGTTAAAAGATATTGAAAGTCACCCATTAGGTATCACTTAAGAATAAGAGAAATGTTTATTTTACATAAATGTTGGCTGGCAATCTTCTATACAGTAAATGTGTACTGAAAAATGTTCACAACCCACACTTTGGGCAAGGTGATAAAAAGTTGATCTGACCTCACCTGCAGCAAGGCTAAATAAGGAGTTATCTGGGTAGCGCTTTCATTTTTAAGCCATTTGATAGCTACTCCACTATTCTTCTACTATATATTTTGGAATGTTTTCTATCTTAAGAGATATAAGTTAACCATTTCAATGTTGGTACATCCCCATTACAAAGCAGTGAACAACATGAAGGTTGTATTCTGCAAAAAAAATCCTTATTGGGTGTCATCTGCAAACTTGCTGAGGGTGCATTCAATCCCACAGTCTATGTCATTGATGAAGATACTAAAGAGTAGTGGTCCCAACACAGACCCCTGAGGGACACCACTCATCACCCATCTCCATCTGGACATTGAGACGTCAACCTTCTGGATGTGACCATTCAAACAATTCCTCATCCACCCAAGAGTCCACCCATCAAATCCATATCTCTCCAAATTTAGAGAGAAAGGATGTTGTGGGGGACTGTGTCAAAGACCTTACAGAAGTCCAGGTAGATGACATTGGTAGCTCTTCCCTTGTCCACTGATGTGGTCACTCTGTCAAAGAAAGGCACTAGGTTGGTCAGGCAGGACTTGCCCTTCATAAAGCCATGCTGGCTGTCTTGAATCACCTCCTTGTCCTCTATGTGCCTTAGCAGAGTTTCTAGGAGGATCTGTTCCATGATCTTCCCAGGCACAGAGGTGAGGCTGAAGGGTCAGTAGCTTCCAGGGTCCTCTTTTCTACCCTTTTTTTATAGGTGTAAACTATGAATATCTGAGAAAATTAATTCAGAATCTGATATTAAACTTTCTTCAGTTAATCTATCTATGATAATCTTATGAAATCCACATCCACTTCTATTTTTAGGCATTGTTTGAAAATGTAGTGAGTATGCATGTTGTATTTAGATGTATATCTACTCAGCATTGTTGATCAGTTTCTAGTTTAGAAGAAATTTTATTCTTGGCACTAATTAAAGATATTAGAAAAAGTTTAATACATTTTGGGAGACTTTATTATGAATTATTTCAGTAGTGAGTTTACCTGCACTTATCAATAGCTCAAGCAATATTTTTCATTTTACAGAACAAGGTAAGTGGTTAAGAATCCTTTAGAATAGTAATTATCTCATTTTATCATCACAAGCAGATGCATCCTGAGAAACAGAAAAGACAGTCTATAAACCACGTGTCCAAGTACCATGAACATCAGGAGTACAGAATACATGGAGTAATACCTGAGTATAATGACAAGAATGAATGACAAGAAAATATAGAAAAATGGTTTGATTTATTCATTAGCTTGAGAGAGGTAAAATTTCCATTCTGTTATCCTAAATTTCTTAGTCCAGAAACAATATGGAATCTCACATAGTTGATATACAGGCTGAAATGCTGGATTGAGGGATAGCTGCTATTTGGGAACAAATAGCAATGGTGAGAAGGCAAAAGAAGTAGTACTGTTAATGATGTAACAGAAATAATAATGAGACATGTGACATTAAGAAAATACAAAAGTTCTTCATTAATAATTCCACTGTGTCATTCAGGGAATCAATAACTAAGGAGCAACATTTTCCTATACAAAATTTTGCCTTTTTTATTTGCACCAGTCCTACAGAAAGGGAATTTAAAATAAGTGCAAAAGCTCATTGAATAAATATGCTCATCTGTGCCTATTCGAGTCATAAAATCTACCATTTCATGGCCAGAGAGTGGCCATGGCAACAGCCTCCAGGGAAAAGATCACATTTCAAAAATCTCTCTAGGATTTTGTTGGTCAATGTCCAAAAAACAGGAGAATGCAAGTAGGAATATAGGATCCATAAGTTAGATTGTTTGGTGTTCATTATGGAACTATTTCCACATAAAGGGCAGCTAATTTGAATGAAGCAAGCTAAAATATTGACTATCTTTTATATAAATAAAATAAAATTTTATTTATATAAAAATAAAGCCTCTGGAGCCATCATTGGAGTTCTCACTGTTGTACTGTTGCTTCAGTTAGGTTAACATATATGGAAATAATTTGTGATACAGGGAAGCAAAAAAGTCATTCACATTTTTTAAAAGAATTTTTGCTGTAAATGAAGTTATCCTACAGAAGACTGTGTACCAATAACATACCTTTTGTTTACCAGTGGCAGTTAAGAAGTAAATGTTCTGGATTCAGGAGTAAACAGATAAATTTATAGAAATAGCACACTCAGATATTCTCTAGACATTAGACATGTATGTACCCATGATGTACCCATGAAATAATATCTAATACACAAGCAATTTACAAGAAATTTACAAACACAGTAAACTATGGGGTTTTTTACAGATAGTAAGTAACTAAAGTTAGAGGAGCTCAGAGAGAGTAATGTGGTCTGCTGTGTTTGATCAGTGGGACAGAACTAGAAATACAGCTAATGGGTCAAACTACATTTCTCATAGAAGAATTTTAATTAATTACATCACGAGCCAAATATTGCACTTCAGGATTTAAAGAGCCTCTAATTATTAGTTATATGGACCAGAGCAAACGTGGAGTGGTAGCCTGCTTTTGGGTTTGTCAGTAGTCCCCCAAAATAGACAACTCTGGGCTGAGGCCAACTCATGAATGTCTCCAGTCACACACTGTCCAAGTGGCATGTTGTGCACCTGGCAAAACGGCCCTAGAGCAGTGATTTCTCCCTGTCGTGTCATGAGACCTCACTGCATCACCTTGTTTGCTCTCACCTAAATGCAGCTCTGCTCGTTCCTTACTGCTCATTGTCACGGGCTTTTGCACTACATAGACTTCTGCCCTGATCCCCATAGAACTTCAGCATTCTCAAAATCATGTGTAAAACAGGGTCAATGTATCTCATTTTCAAAGGTCAATAAAATACTCTTTTGGTGGAATCAGCATAAGTCATATTTGGGTATATATATATACCTAATATTTGGGTATCTATTTTAAGAGAGGATTAACTTATGTGCACATCTGCTCTCTCTACTGTAGAGAGAACATAGAACACTAGTTAGATTTTTAGGTAAGTGAATATAAAGTGGAACCTGTCCATAATAAAGATATTTGAAGACATAACATAAAGACTATTTGATAATAGCTATTAGTTAATCAGCACTTTATATGAATGTGGCAGCATTTTGTCTTTTGGACCAATAGACATAAAGCAAAGGTCAGAAGGTTCACTTTACTCCATTGCTTACAACAATGTGTGCAAAGTAAATTGTTTTTATGACTGGAGAATGCTACAAAAATGCTCTACATTTAATTGTACTGAAGAAAATGACTATGAAATTGAGGGCAACTTTGTCCTTTGGGTGCCTGATGGGAAATGGGTAGGGAGTGGTTTTTCTTCAGGATTTTTATTTGGAGAGCTTCCACCTAAATCCTTTTAAAAATCAGTGAGACTGGGAAACAATCAAGAGCTCTGATTTCCTCCTTTTTAAGCTATTTTAATTCCTAACTATCAGTATTTTCAAAGGATTGTCTCTAGAGCAACATTTTTGGAAGCAGCTTGATTCAAAATTTAAATTTCATTTTTAAGAGGGATTAAAAAGGAAGACTGAAAGGGATTCTAAATTACTGAGACACTTCAGAAAATTGTAACCATAGTTTTACCTTTTAAAGTGTTATGTGAATTTGTGGATGTTACTTGTGGATTTACAGAGGAGAGTTGAATTAAATTTTGTTGTGAGCAAACATAATATGAAGGAGATAAACACTACATATACTGCTAATATCAGCAAAATCAATTATGTATTTAAGTCAACCAATTTTGAGAATAATTTAGCTTTACTATGGTGTAAGGTAGACTATTAAAAATGTTTTAAATTTTCTCAAAAGAATAGGGGGTTACAAATTACTGAGTGACTCTGAACTATATTTCCCCTTTGTTCTTCAGTTTATTGGACTATGATAACTTTCACTTATTTTACTACATCTGTTGTGCAAAGTAAGCATCTGGTTCTAAAGGTAGAAAACCTTTGGGCATCCCACTTTTGAAAGACTGTTTGCATGGTAAGATTTCCTTTCTAATGTAGTCAATAGTATTTATAGGATAATGGCACAAATTGAAGAGTTGCATAAATTATGAACACCCCCTTAATAAACCAAAACATATCCACACCACTGAGAGGAACCTAAAATCACAAAAAGAGATGCTATGCTAGCATAGACTATGAGGCTTTTATAATAGATTTTATTATTTATTCCTATTTATGAGGATGATGAAGCATAGTTGTATACATTCCTTAAATTGGTAAATAATACCAGTTCTGATACACACAGAGGGCAGGTTATGCTACTGGTCTGAGTGGGGGGAGCCTCATTTGCACAGTATGAAGAACAGATAGGATACAAGTACATATTACACCATAGACTCTAACAACTATCATTATGATTTGTGTAAGAACATCCATTAGATGGATATATAGCAGAAGAAAAACTGGGTTTTAAAAGCTGATGAATGTGATTATAAAGCCATAATGGTAAACTGGTAGATCCACTATAGGTACCTCTGTACCTATAGGGGGATCATCAATTACATTTCCAGGTTTCTAATGTTTTTAAACTCTTGACCATGCTTGTATGTTGTTGAGATGCTAGTGTATATGCAACCTCCTCCACTGAAACTGGTCAAAATGAGATGCCCATAGTAGCTAATTTGGCTATGTGCAATGATACAGACACTGCTAATTGCTCCCAAAAGGGGCGCTACAGAGCAGTCAGGGTAGAATAGAAGACCGAGAAGAGAAAATGTTATTTTAGTTCAAGCTCTTCAACTAAAGTTGCACTTAATACTCATGTCATGACTTTATAAGTGTTGCACTCCGAAGTCATAAACAGTAATTTGACAATATTAATGTTATCTTTTCAGTGTTATGCTATGTCTACATGAAATACTGTTATTGGCTAATTTAAAAAGAAATAAAGTTGAAATAAAGATTTTTAAAGCACTACAGCTGCCTGTTCTCCCTTTTTCCTTCTGTTTCTGCTATTCTACTATTCCTTGTCTTTTTCTTCCTTTTTCTTGTATTTTCTTCTGAACTTCTTCCTCTCTGTGCTTCGAAGCTGAAAGAAAAAAAAAAAAATCATGCTACATTATTGTTTGCATATCTGAGAAAGGTGCCTCCCTCAGAAGCCCAGACTGTAGAATGTTAAGGCTGTGCTAAGGGTAGGATGCTCCCAGGGAGGGTAAGGTCACAGAATGCAGAGAAGTCCTCTGACTTGTAACGAAACTGGACTCTCAAGCCCAGGCACATGCCAAAACAGTTGCTGTGGGCTGCAGTCTTGGTACTGGCAGAAATTTGCAATGTAGTGTGGGATTATATACATGTTTCAGTAGATTTCTAAGTTTTCAATGGACATCTGTAAGCAGTGGGGGTGAATGGGCTGCATTTCAGACAACCGAGGCATCCAGAAGTATTTCCTGATAGGACACTGTTCCTTCCACCCCACACTCCAGATGCTGCCATATGTGTGATACAATGTCTCGTTCTGAACATGCATCCATGTTTTTTAGCTTTCGTCCATCAAAAAGCTTTCTCTAGCTATGCCACAGCTACTGAATTTTCCAGTTTAAAGCATGGCACATTACATGTTAGCTTGTGCAAGTCATTTTTGCAGTAGAATTTTGCTGATCTTGAGATATATTTTTTCTATAAAGGAGCACATGGGTGTCAAAATTAGGAGCCGTTTTGTATGTATAATTTTTCAGAAGTAAATGTAAATTTTTCCAGGGTATTACTGCAATCCTGTGCAATGAAAAAGAGTATTTTACATTATTATGAAGAGAATTATGATGGCTATTCTGTGATTCTGATTTAAAGTTGCCCAAAAAGTCTAAGAAGTTCTGTAGACTAATAGTTCATTCATCCATAAGATTACCTGAGCAATATCAGAGAGCATCCAGTCAGGAAATGAAGAATAATCTTTGCCACTATTTCTGGATAACAAATAAGATATAAATTTTAATGTGAGATGAAAAGTATCTTGCATAACTGAACTATTGAAAGAGAGCAGTGATTTCTGCTCTAAATAAATATGTGAGAAGAGACAGGAAACTGACACCAAGAAAACATTAAGCTGTGCACCAACCAAAAATGAACTCAAATCCAGAGAGTCCCCTTTTTAGGAAAAGTCTGCTTAGAAATCCAGAAAGTTTCTGAGGTCACCATTTATTTCTATGCCATTCTTCCTTCTCCATATGGAGTGGACATGGGTTTTGGCCTCTAAATACTGGCACATCTCCCAGAATGGATGCAAAGGTCTGGACTATCAACATGAAGTCTGACTCAGCACTGATTCCAGCACTCTGTGTGTCTGGCTTCCTACATCGGTGCATCCATTGAAATCCTGCAGCCAGGAACTTCACCATAGGGTTGTGATGACTCCTAGGGAGTAAAACATTCACAAAAAGTGTAGCAGTAATTCAGTCTTAACGTGTTTACAGGACTGGTTGAAAGGGCAATACATATCCACTGGTCTAACCCATTCTCTTTGGATACCCTCAGATCTTCTGTAGGTTCCTGTGCATGTGAAGAATCTGCCTTGCAGCATTTTTCCTTCGTGTCATCTACAAACACATTGGTAGAGCTTTTTCTTCTTTATTGCAAAAGTTGAAGGAGACTTTACTTCTAAATTCAATCCTCTTTCATCTGCTCAGTGATATATTTAAGTCTGTTTTCTTGTTTTGTCTTAGAATCTAAGTATGTTGAGCATGACCACACAGAAAATCTCCAAATTATGAAATTAGAATAAACTGTAGATTTTTCAAACAGCTGGAAAAGGTGTGAATTGTCCCATATTCGTTTTATAGTGGTATTAATTCTGAGCCTTAATAAATTCATGGTCAGTCTAGTTAACTACTTCACTTTGACCAAAGAAAAGAGAGGAATAAAGTTACGAAATCTATGCTGTATATCTTTCTAACACTGTAAGTGGATAATACTTGTGAAAATACCACTTTTCCTACTTTTTCATTCAGAGCTAAAGAACCAAACACTGTGATTAAGATCATTTGAGAATCCAAGTCCTTACAAATGGAATTGAAACTAAGAGCCCAACAGAATCGATGCAATTATATTTTCAACATTACCTACTCTTGTTGGATGTTTTAAATGGTCAGAACTTGATTATGTGCATATCCCAGAAATCACTCATATTTTCTTCCAAATTCAATTGCTGCCTAAACTTTGGGATATCTTAATTACTGATATCACTGATATATGATTATATATCAGTATCTTTGTATAAAATAGCCTGTATCCAAATTTATGTGAGAATTCTGAAGTGATTTTTCTCAGTGTACACTCTTTTTCACAAGAAAAGATAGGAAATCCATACCGGCTGGTCAAGGGGTTAATTCTGCTGCCAAGAGAACATTTCAATATTTTAGTATTTCCTTTTCTCAATGAGGGAATGGAAGATTATTTTAAAAATCACTAAGTGCCCTCCAAAGAAGGAAATTTTTTTAAAAAGTATGCATGTTATCTACGTGTAAGATAGTTGCTAACACTTGGAGATCACGGAAATCTAAGCTGCAATTTTCCTAGTTTTTTTGCCAGAGTACAGGCATTTCAAGAATTTAAGTTTTGAACTGTGATAACCATTCAAATAGAGGGTTTATATAAATCGTCATAGAATCTTAGTCAGGTATAGACAATTGGAAGTGACAAAGTTTGAGATGATTAAGAAGTATGCCTCTGCAGAGGTTATTTTCTTCTTATTAAGATATTGTAATTAATTAAGAGCATATGTCTTCTGAAATGGGCCTATACCACCACTGCTTAGATCCAACTATCAATTTGCTTGAAGAGCACCTCATTTTTGAACTGTTCTTACTCCATAACTTCTAATCATCTGCCTGTACCCTCCGTTTTTGGACAGACATCCTCTATTCCCTCAGTACAGTAGCTGGAGACATTCTTTCCCCTGCTCCCATGCTCAGATGCTATAGCAACTTCCAGGCGGTGGGCTCCCATTCCCCTGGCCATGCTGGCAAGGGCTCTGTGACCACTGCTACAGGCAGGCAATATCCAACAGGTGAACCTGAAGAACCTGTGAATGGCACAGACGCTGCAACCTTGGTAGGGACATCATTATAGCTACAGTAGTTCAGAAAATTATGCAATTGAGGCAGGGGAGAGAGAATTTGTAAGATTTAAAAAATCTGCACTGAATGACCCTCTCTGCAGGTTAACAGAAAATGCTGGGCCTATTTTTGAGCCTTGAGGGGAAGTTACACCACTTGCTCCTGCCCCACCAAAAGAGAGCAGCATTGCCCACACTGCTTATTAGAAACAGCTCCCAGTGAAGAGCACCGGGGGTTGGCTTAACAACAACACAGTGTCAGTGATGACGTGCAGTGCTTGAGCTGTGCCCTGGCCCAGCCTCAGCTACTAGGCACGGCCCTATTAGAGCTTTTTTTTCATCTGGAATATGCTATGTGCAACTCATTTTGCTAAAGAAAACATGTAATTTTCATGCAGTACTAGTATGTACTAAATGAAAGTTTCTCTGTAAATTAAGGAAAACCGTTCATTAATTTACACCATTAATTACATTTTAAAACAGCATGCTTATGTATGTTTCTTTCTGGAATTTCATAAACAACTCTTTAACCTTTAGGTAAACAAGTCCCAAATACACTCAAATGACTAAGTGTAATAATCCCTTAAGTGACCAAACATATCTCTCTGAATAGTCAAAGAAATAACACATCTATATATGTCCTCTTCTGAGCTGACAAGTAGAATGTAGCCTTAATGTCACAGAATAGACAAAATATGTAACTTAACTTACATTGCTACTTAAATATTTATGGAAGCAAGACTCAGCATAATAATGATGCTCTTATGTAATTTACCCTAAACAGTGTGTAAAAATAAACACTTATTTGTGATACAAACTCTAGCACCACTTCATTTTACATTGCTGTTTATTTATACCATGTGAAGTATCTTAATTTTTTACATTATGGTGGCTGAATAATGTTTTACAAGTTGCAGTTCATATATCGTCCAAATGTTGGAAACACTTTACTCAACTCCATCCTTTTTACATTTAAACAGCAGTAGGCTTAAAGGTGTTATCTGTCAAATTACCTGTTTAGACTGAAAACACCGTTTGGGAGGCAGGCAACAAAATAGAAACAGAAACGCATGGTCAACCTATATGAAGGAAAAATTGCTAATTCTGATTAGGAAGCCAGACTGATATTTAAGAAAATGGTGACAATGGCTAAAGATCAAATATTAACTTTAGTTTGAAAGATCTCATCCTTTCAAGCTCCTGTTTGAGCCTAATTCTGCAACAAAGTCATAGCAGAACATTTGATTTTGTGGATTTTCATCATGTTTGTCTCTTGCCATAGAACACATTCTTGGAAACACTACCACTATGACACTGGTAGTTAACCATGAGCCTACACCTCAAGGAAAGAAACTGAAATATCAGTTTGGCACATCACTTCAGCTAAATGGAAAACATTCATTATTTACTCTCTAAAGTATTATTATTATTATTATTAAAGCATTATTTACTTCTCTAAAGTACCTGAACAACAACTGTTTAATACAGTTCACAGTTTCCATCCTGTTCTCCACTTCAATAAAAAAAGTGGTTTAGTATATTCACTTATCATTTATTTAACATTGTTTTCTAGCACAATATGATGGAAAATTTCAGTGCATTGCCGTATTAGAATTTCTTCTGCTTATATGAAGACTTTTGCCAATATCGGCCAAAGAAATAATCACTGAAAGTTTTGAGAGGTCAAGCTGAAAACTGTTTCTGTTGAGAGTATTTGGACCACAGAGGTAAGAGTTAAAGAAATTTTTAACAGTTCACCTGAACATAAATCATTTAATTCCTGCTAGTGAAGCTGTAAGAACACTTAACGCTGTAGTACATTCATGTGTCAGATCTGAAATTTCTGGAAGCACAGTAATAAAGATGTTCGGCATCAAGTGTCCTTACTTGGCATCAGTAACATCAGGCTGATTTTTTTGTTCGTGTAGTTGGTTGTGGGCTTTTGTGTTTGTTTTTTTTTTTCAGGATTTTTGCAAAGTTAATGTTTCACAACACTGAGAATCTGGTAACACGTGTGCAATGCTAAGCAATACAATGACGGATAGAAAGCATGGTCTGTTCATAAAGGGTCATTTACAACTGTATACATAAATTAGATGATTTAGGTCATTAAACAGAACGTTCAAGAGAAATTTCGTGATGAAGACACAGGCTGTAAACACGAGCATTGCTAATGGTTTAGCTTTGTCAGAACACTGCATCGGTATCAGTAACAGAGGCGTCAGATGTTGGTTTCTACTCTGCAAGAAACAAAATTTCTCTATTTAATCACCATGTAGAAGGGCAAAACTAATTAAAGTCTGGGTAGTTAGTCGGCTTATCTTTTTCTATCACCTAAAAGTCAAAAAAGATCCATCACGCGGGCAAACGGTGATGACCACACGGCCAATGCTCCCCGTGCCCCAGAAGCCACTCTAGGCTGGACAACCGCGAAGGAAGAACGTTCGTCCCTCGCTGAGGAAGGACGAGCGGGCCCCCGGGCGGCACCGGCCGCCGCCCAGCAGAGCACTGCCCGCGCGCGGAGAC
>NW_010555375.1:0-2835 GCF_000687285.1 Phaethon lepturus | reverse complement strand
ATAAATATCTAAATGTTTTCAATTTGTCATATCCATTTCATACCAAAGCTGATGGAAATTGCCTATTAGCAATTAGAAGGAGTATGTCTGGGACAAAAAGCTCACATTGTTAATAATTTTGCTTAATTTCTATTATGCTATTATATCACGTATCCACCTATAACCAACACACAGATTTAAAACAAAAAAAAAAAAGAGAGACAGAAAAGCATTAGACATGTTTTCTGGAACGGCCAAAAAATATTTTTTGGCAAAAATGCATTCCATAACATTTCCCCTAATTGGGGAAGGTAATGAGCACTTGTTCTAAAATAAAACCGTTTGTGATTTATTTTGGAAGGCAGCATGAATCTGATTTAATTTATGTTAATTTTTCACAGATAAATGATGAAAATCTTCATCCTGGAATAAATGGTTGTTGAATAGCTAGACTAACATTTACTCTTATATCAACTTAATCTGCAAGCAATTAACGTGAAAGAAAAAAAAAAGGAAGGGTAAACCACCGGATGGCTGGGAATCAGATAGTGAGTATTAAGGTAATTCAGAACACCGGTACCAAAAATAATATTTGATAGGACACTTACTTTCAATGTATATAGTTAATTAACATATTTATTATTAATACTTGTTCTGGAAAAGATCACGTGCCCAAAAACTTTCTGCTTCAGGCTGAACTGATGTATATAGAAGTTTAAAATCACTGTAACACACACAATATATATAACCATGTATTTCAACATTAGCTTTTAGTCTGTGTTCATTTCCCCTGCCTCATTAAACATAATAGGAATGGATAGTCAAATATAATTGGGATATTTTATTTAAAAGATTACATTAAAATACTGCATGCCAGAGAATCTTGAATGTCAAATTTATGAGTGCACCTGCTGCCTCTGGATTATGACCTTATTAAGTTAAAATATATGGGATCGGTGTTAGTCTCTCTCTGGGTATGACTAGTGTCCCTGATTCTCCATTTGTTTACTCCACATATAAAACTGCTTCAAAATGATTCACTGTGGTCACAATTACATCCTAAAATGTCAATCTAATTAAGAAGTTGTCTATGACCCTACCTGGAATATTGCGTCCAGCTCTGGAGCCCTCAGCACAGGAAAGGCATGGACCTGTTGGAGTGAGTCCAACGGAGGGGCACAAAGATGATCAGAGAGATACTTGGAGCACCTCTCCTGTGAAGACAAGCTGAGATAATTGAGGTTGTTCAGTCTAGAGAAGAGAAAGCTCCGGGGAGACCTTACTGCAACATTCCAGTACCTGAAGGGGGCCTACAGTAAAGATGCTGAGGGACTTCTTCAAAGGGTGTGTAGTGATAAGATGAGGGGTAATGCCTTTAAACCGAAAGAGGGTAGATTCAGACTAGCTATAAGGAAGAAATGCTTCATTATGAGGCACTGGAACAGGTTTCCCAGAGAGGTGGTCGATGCCCCATCCCTGGAAGTGTTCAAGGCCACGTTAGATGGAGCTTGGAGCAACCTGGTCTAGTAGAAGATGTCCCTGCCCATGGCAGGGGAGTTGGAACTAGATGATCTTCAAGGTCCCTTCTAACCCAAAGCATTCTATGATTCTGTGATTCTCTGTATCTGAAACACTTTTGACCACAGAACTGAATGGGCAAAATTTGGCATTCATAGACTCAGATGGCTTACAAATACTTACACATATACTTTGTCCAGTGCGTAGCTGGTTATATGGAGCTTCCCTATAACTACTACTTGGATGATACCAAAATATTTTGGTTTACTTAAAGACCATATTGTGTAAAAGAGTAAGAAAATGAAAAATCTCTGTTGTCTTTTCCAAAACTCAGAGTCCCAAAACTCATTGTTGAGCACTAGCACTTGGAAAGCATCTAATATTTTACAATCTTGTATTTTTCTTCGATGGTTAGCCCTTGCAGTCCACTTACACTAGAGTGGAAGGATTTTTTTTTTATTGATGTTAGTTAACATACCAACTTGCAATTAATTATGTGATAATTGCTGAAAGAAATGGTCCCCATTTACTGATGCTAAGGACCCTGTGAAAACATATTTATGGCAACCAGCCTGGTTCCTAAGAATACTTTTTATTGGATTAATCTGTCTCAAGAGGGCCTTAGGATGCTTAGCAGAGTCAATCACTAATAGGTGATAGGGTGATAGGTGGTTAGGTTCAAGCAAGTCTTGGCAAACTAAGCAGTCGGTCCATTCCTGTATGAAATGTTCAAGAGGAGGAGTTTCTGGTGATTTAACTTGAGCTATATTATCTCTTTTTTATTTGCCTGGACCAGCAACAAGGTGTGAATATTGCTTATGACCTTATTGACAATATTTAGGAAAGAAGATTTCTAGTGATGTTTTCAGTGTTCTCCTCATTCCTCCTATCATTATCTGCATCATAGAAGTATATAACTACAGAAATATATTTAGAAGGAAAAATTCCCAATCCATATTATAAATGTCATTACTTATTTGAGCTTTAGACTCAAAATCTTAATGCGTGAAACAGGTTCTAACTTACCTGGGGACTGACCTAAAGTTGTCATTATTGCCTAGATATCCAAAGATATTTTACGGAACTAACAGCTTACTTTGTTCTTGTTTTCTTATTACAGAAAAGATAATTATTCTTTACAAATGTTTAGCAGTAGATAATCAAGAAGAATGTTGCCCCTTTCTTAATTCAGGTGTAACACTGTCCTTTGCATCCAAGCCACAGCATCCTTTTGAGTACTGGGAGCGAGATGTCATGCATACCAAGGTTTATTTGCTTGTTAAATGACCTTGTTAGCTTTACTGACTGAACTGACTCAGCAACAAGTACTGCAGGAAT
>NW_010555374.1:0-6098 GCF_000687285.1 Phaethon lepturus | reverse complement strand
GACTGGAGGCTTGCCAATGTGACGGCCATCTGTAAAAGGTAGAGGCAGGTTGGGGAAGTGGCCGAGGTAAAGGAGCAGGAGATGGAAACTGGTGTGCACAGGCTGCACTTTCAGGCAGTATCTCAGCATGTGCTGTTCGCTTTGATTTTTGCAGGTGATGCACATAGCCTCAGGGGATGAAGGAGCATGATGATGAGAGGTCTGAGAAGGTGAGGCGGTTGTTGGCTGGGTCAGTGTCTAAGAGCAGAGAATCATGTGGCAGCTCAGTTAAGTATTTCTCTTGGGTTTTGCAGGTGCCACGTGGGCCGCCTTTGGAATTGGGTAAGCATCTGAGGTGAGCTGGGGTAGTAGCAAGGAGAAGCATAGAGCTGGTGACTTCTCGAGTGCAACAGTAATTTATGTCTTTTCATATCTTAGGTACCACAAGTGATGGCTGCAGCATCTGACTCGGGAATGAGCAAGTGAGCAGAACATCACAGCACTTCTGAGGAGAGGAGGGTGTTGTGGAAGAGGTTGTCAGTGGCCGATGTGATGCTTAACTGCTGCCACTACTTGTTTTTTAATTGCAGATGACAGTAACCTAGCAACTGAAGGAACATTGCGGTTAGCTGATGTGTTGTGGGTTTGTTTTTTTTTGTTTGTTTGTTTTTTTTGAGGATGGATTCAGACCCCTGTCCCTCTGAAAGCCAAGTTGAGGGACTGGGGCTGGAAGGAGGGGACAAGGTTGGGAATTGCAGAGAGTTAGTGTACAGGAGAGGGCCATGCTAGGAACAGTCCCCTTTGGGCAGGCAAAAGGAGTGCGTTTATGTCTCAGCATGATGCTAGCATGTGCCGGGCAGGGCAGTTCCAGCCTCTGTGTGTGTAGCTTATGTAGTCTGTCTTCTGGGTCTTAGACTATACCTTCCTCGCGTGTTGATGTATCCCTAGCTCTTTGTCGTCAGCAGGCACTCAGTAGCCCTCCTGAGAGTTTTGCGCACATCACCTCATTGGCATAGCCCCTGTTGAGCCCTTCTTGTCTTGCAATCGTAGCTTAAAGCTTGCATCCGTCTGGCAGGTGTTGTGTCATAGATGTTTCTGAACAGTCATCTCACAGTGGCGAGCAAGTTGGTGCCTGCAGCTCCACTGTTGAGAGTTCTGTTCACACAGAGTTGTCTTCTGTGGTTTCATCCCCACAGTCTTAGGTCTTAAATCCCAGCTTCTCATGCATCCTTCATTCTGGTTTTGATGGTAGCTTTCTCTCTCAGGCCACAGCTGTCGCCTCTCTTTCCTGGGGCCGCTCTAAAGCATCCACAGTATTGTGGTGTTGTAGGTCTTCTCTGCCAGTGTCATCTTCCCTATGGGAGTTATTCATGTCACTCGCTGTCTTCTCATGTCTCATGGTCATTTTTGTGGTGTTGTGTGCAGTGTCAATGGGAGCTGTCATGCTCAGGGGTGTAGAAATATCTTTAGATGCAGGTAGTGTAGTTTTATGGTGGTGTGGTAATATGTTGACCTGCCCTGATACTTCTGGCAAGGACCATACAGTCCATCTCTGGATGAGTAGCTGTAGACAGCTGGCCCAGAATTATTTTCATTGTGTTTTCCACATGCCAGAGCTTGGACTCTGGCATTCTGGGAGCAGCAGTTTCTTTGGTAGTCGAGTGGGTTGAAGCTTGAATGTGCCTTAGTTTGTATATGTGGGGCTCAATATCTGGGGTTTGGTTTTGTGTTTTGGTTGCACATGTTGTTCGAAGGCATATGCAGAAAGAAGACAGACCTTTGGTCTCGTCATGCTATTGGTCAGCATCCAGGTGACTTGCTTTACAACGTTTGTTTGGGTTTTTCAGATGCAGAGTGATGAGCTGAAGGGTGGTGGAAGAGGCAAGCGGAGCGCTGGATGAAGGTGCGCCAATGTTGGAGGATCAATATGACTGTTGGTGGCTCTTCACTAGCTCATGGGTTTTTTTGGTCTCATTTTCTAGGTGGGAATCAATGTGTGAGGCAGGATATCCACACTGGAACAGTCTTTGACAAGGTGAGTCATGACTGGCGTGCTGAAGTAGCAGTTTCTTGAGGTGTCATAATATAGATGTAGCTAAAATCATACCCTGTTGTTGGAGTTTTGCAGGTGGTGGCCAGGCCTTGGCATGGCGGACTGAAGAATCTGAGTCTGAGCAGCCAAGGTAAAGGAGCGGGAGAGAGGAAGCGTCGTGAGCAGGCTGAGGATTTGGGTGGTATCTTGGCAGGTGCTTTTCCCTCTTTTTGGCAGGTGCTGTACTCCTTCTCAGAGCGGTGAAGCCACATGGCAGTGACCAGCCTGAGAAGAGGTGAGAGGCTCATTAAGCTGTCTGGTCAGGCTTGAATGCCAAGGATCATACGGCTACTGGGTTGAGCGTTTCTCTTTGGTCTTGCAGGTGCCATGAGGGCTCTCCTCAAATGGCTGAGGATTTGAGGCAAGTCGGTAGAGGAGAGAGAAGTGGCAGGGCAGGAACTGCAGGGTGGGTGATGGCTTCAGAGCACTATGAATGCTTTATCTCTGGTTCACTGGTTTCCATGGGACGTGCTGGCCATGACATCTGATTTTTGGGAGTGGCATGGCGCTTCCAAGGAGCGTCTCGTTGCAGTAGAGGTCAATTCGGACCAGCCTGTTGGTGACCAGTGGCACTCTGTCTTGTGGGTGATGAAGGAGAACCCGGCGAATGCAGGAGCATCCCAGTTAGAGGAAGTGCTCCTGATGAGGATGGATTCTGGACCCTGTCCTCTGAAGGGTAAGAGGCAAAAGCAGTGGGTGAGGTGGGGCTAGCAGGGAGGGTTTAACATCAGGGTTGTGGAGAGGGTTCTTTAGGCTCTGTTAAGTCTACGAGCAGATAGAGGGCCTGGGGTCTGTTCTGCAGGACACGATCATTCCGGCCCGTGTTTGTGTCCTAGCGTCATTTGTGTTGTCTGTGTTCCATCTCCCATACGGTGCTTCCCACAGGTCTCTATGTACTGCCCCACGGGCTCTCTGCAGCTGGCACTCACCTCGGTAGGTGTCCATGGGTTCTCTAATGCCTTGCCGCTTTGGCATAGGACCTGTTGAGCGCTTATCATGATTGGAGCTTAAAGCGTGTTTTGCATTGCAGAAGTTGCTGGAGGGTCGCCTTTGTGGAGGCGATCCGGGATGCGATGACAGCTCTGTTTCCGTAGAGATCCCCTACAGAATTTCATCCCTGCACCCTCTGGGCTTAGGTCTTAAAGCCTGGCTTTGCATACATCCAGTGTTCTGGTTTTGTACTGCATTCCAGCACTCTGCATTGGTTTGAGACCGCCACACTTTGTTTTGTGTCTTATTGCTCCATGTTTGGTTTTGTATTGCATTGTATCCCTCCATGTTGTATCAACTGCTATTTGAGACCGTATTGCATTGCATGGCCCTGTGCTGTTTTGGTTTTTATTGTATGCTCCGTATTTGAATTTGAATTGTGTTGTATGGCCCTGCATTGTCATTTGTATTCTGTTGCTCTGTATTTGAATTTTGAATGCATCATTCGGCTCTGGGTTTTGTACCATATCCCTCCACACTTGTATCAACTGCCATTTGAGACTGTCTTGTGTCCTATAGCCCTGTGTTATTTTGCATTGTATTGCTCTATATTTGAATTAGTATTGCGTCATATGGCCCTGCGTCACTTCTATTCTGTTGCTTGGTATTTCAGTTTTGTAATGCGTCATTTGGCTCTGGGTTTTGTACTGTATCCTTCTGCGCTTGTATCAACTGCCATTTTAGATGGTCTTGTGTCCTATGGCCCTGTGTTGTGTTTTGCATTGTATCATTCTGCATGTGGTGAGACAGTTCTGGGGATGGCTCTAGAATCGGGGTGATCTGCCATTGTGGCAGGTGAGTGGTGAAATGGATGTGTTCTTAGTGAGGTGTAGAATGAATGGATGTTGAATGAGTGTTAGTTTCTGAATGTGTGTACCCTTCTGTGTGTGGATTTTTGCATTTCAGGTTATAGTTAATGTAGAGATAGGAAATTATTGTTTTCACTTTAATTAAAAAAAAAACAAAACAACCAACCAAAAAAACAACAGCTAGGAGATTTTTTTTTTTTTTTCCTTGATGGGGTTGTTTTTTTCCCTGGTCCCAGCCGCTCTGTGAGGTGAGGTTCGTGGCCAATGTTTGGACGCAGGTTGGGCTCAGGCCTGGGTTTTTGCAGGCAGGGTGATTTTTGAGGCCCCTGGGAATGGCGTTCCCAAGGAGCCCTGTAGACACAGGGTGATGGTTTATTGTGGCAGGCAGGTGGCAGCATGGATGAGCTGAGAGCAAGGGGTGGTTTGTGTGGTAACTGAATGAGTGGTGTGTTTTGAATGTGTCTAACTGTGTATGATTTGTGTTTGTATTTTATTTTATTTGTTCTTGCAGCTTGTCAGTGGAAGTAAGGTGGGTTTGGTTTTTTTTTTCAGATGTTTAGAAAATAAAGTAAAACTAAGGAAAACACAGCTGAGGGAAAATCTGTTTCGGGCTCAGGCAGGGGTTTTTGCAGTCAGGGTGACTATTTTGAAGCTCCTCAGAAGGCCATTCCTGGGGAGTGTTCCCCTGGAACGTGGCAGTTTCCTGTCATTGCAGGAAAGAAAGTATGTTGTTAAGCTGATGGTCACAGGAAAATGGTTGCAGGTCTTCCAGTTGCTGGGGGTCTGTGAAGCAGGTGGGCCTAACTGTGTTTCACATTAGTAGGGTTGTAAATTCTTTTGATGGGTGTTACGGTTTGTGATGTAATGTTGTTTTTCAATTATTTTTGTGTGCACATGTGGAAGTCAAGGGCCCATAGAGATGAGTGGAACTCGCTTGCTTTCTGTCCAGGAGTACCAATTGTGGGGACGATGTCGTCTCAAAGAGGAAAACTGATACATGTAAAGCAATAAATTGAGTTCCTAATGGCAATGAAAACTGTGGAAGAGACTGTAGCTACTACATAAAGAATAGGGCACTAAATAGTTGAAACTACTATTAAGGTAATGATGAATTTTTAGAGTTTAAATGTATGTATAGAAAGCATGAATAAAAAGTGAGTAAATCTAAGGGTAGGAATTACTTGAATGATGGGGAAGAAAGTGTTTTTATCATAACAGTACAAGTACGTTGTGCAATTGAAATGTAAATGAAGTTCTTAGAAGACTTACCAGGAGTCAGTAATGGACCAATTGAAACATGAAACATGATTTAAAAAAAATCACTACAGGTGGTGATGTATCGCAGTCAACATCACTAAAGTAAGTGAAAAAGCAAATGAAAGTACACAGCTAAGCGCGTGTCTTTCATGCTTTCATGTGTACAGAGTGTACACATGCCTTCCTGTCTTTCTTTACCAGGTAAACAGAGGTGTTGGAAACAAAAACAAAGGAGGATTTTTACAGGCATAGTCAGCTCTCACTTGGGACTGTGATAAATGATTGAGTCCCAAACAGGATTCCAATTTAAGTTTACAATTTATTAAGCGAATAGAGGCAAGCAAACAGCCCTGGGTGTGCCGGGAGTCTCCGCTCCACCAAGACGCACGCGGTGCAGTTCCTGTTCTGGGTTTATATCCTGTCTGCCAATACATATTCATGAATAGGCGTGTCTTCTTCAGCACATGCCCTCTTCTCCTTTTAGAGTCTTCTCGAATCTTCCTCAGCGTGCCCCCAGGATGACCCAAACCTTATGCATGCACTTTACAAGCTTCTCTTTACAAGTTTCTCTTTACACAATACTATGCGGTCAGTGGTCAAACTGGTTTGAGCTGATATACCAGCACAGTAGTTTACTCGAATCTCCTGTAAAACACCCCTTTTTATGGTGCAGGAGAAATCCATAAAAGTACAGAAGGTTACACTTCATCACACGCATCAGATGAACATATTTCACAGTCCCCCATCTTCTTCTTTATAATATTGATTCGTGTTTTCATTTCCAGTCGAGTACTGCAGATATCTGCATTCCTTGTATAACCGAGTGGATTAATCTAGTAACAATCCCCCACATATCCCCAATACAACTATCCCGATTTTAGTAAGCCAATCACCACCCATAAAATCTCCCCAGAATCCTCCTAGATTGACTCCATTCCCAGTTTCTCTCTCAGGAGGCCATTCGTTATAGA
>NW_010555373.1:10744-11020 GCF_000687285.1 Phaethon lepturus | reverse complement strand
TACTTTCCCAGCAGATGCCAGGGTGGTTGAAGTGCCTCAGCAGGACAAGAGCCTGCGACCGCAATGCCTCCTGTAGCTGGAGTAGAAAGGCTTCATCAATAAACTCCCCTTGATCGGGTGGCCTGTAGAAGACACTAACTAGAAGGTTCCCTTCGTTACCTCGGTCTTTGATTTTTACTCATAAGCTTTTGACCTGCTCATGGCTATTGTTCGGATACAGCTCTTCACGTTCTATCCATTTCTTGATGCAGAGGGAAACACCTGCTCCCTTCCGTC
>NW_010555373.1:7239-10733 GCF_000687285.1 Phaethon lepturus | reverse complement strand
CCTGTAGCCATCAGTAGCCAAACTCCAGTTGTGAGATTTGTCCAACTGGCTTTCAGTAACGGTGAGCAGTTCTTGGCTTTCTAGCAGCACGATGTCTTCCAAGTCCTCCTGTTTGTTGCCCATGCTGCATGCATTGGTGTAGAGGCACTTCAACTGGGCTGTCAGCTTGTTGCATTAAGACGCAGAGCAATTTGGCAGAAACTAAACCCCCTTGCTTTCCAGTCGATCCTCAGATATCAGAGGGACTGGGGGTGGCTGAGCTTAGGTTCTGAATGATTCCCAAAAGCAGCGTTAGTAGTCCGGTTGTGCCCAACACCCCCGTTGGACTATCACGGGTCCGGAGGCACTACTAACATCACACGACCTGCTCAGCCAGACACCTCCTGAACTCACACGGCCGCACTCAGAGGTACGGTCGCATTCAGGGACAACACACACACGGCTGAGTCAATCAATAGTGCGATTTATTGAAGCAACAGACACACAGATTCTTTGGATTGCCGGTGATAAATTCACTGTCTGCAAAGCACGTGCAAATACCAAAAATATGAGTAACACTACTTGGCTATAAACGCGTTAAAAGTTGTAAAGTGACTCTATAGAGATTTCTAAGTTTCCCGGGGAGGCACTTGGTATGACCAAGTGTTCGAATCTTACCCAACGGCGTCGCGATGGGGGAAAGAGAGGCTCAGCCTGTCGACTGATCCCAGAAGTTAGAATAGTACACGACGATGGTATCTTCCCTAACATCCAGCTCGTAAAACACTATTTTATAGTATTTTACTTTGCAGGTGGAGCTTGAGTGACTCTAGTCATACATACCTTTATCAGGATTGGTGCAGAATTCTCTCGCTTCGGGTTTAAAGGTACAGACTAGGAAAAATTCAGTGCGCACGCTCATTGAGGAGGGGTCACACCTGGGAAGGGTGGTAACTTTTAAGAGGGGCGTGCGTTTTAGTATTATAATGATATTATAATTAGCAAAGTTCACTCCAAGTACAGCACTTCATCAAAGTTGACAGGTCCTTGGCCCAGGACATCACAAGCGCAGCTTATCAATGTACATACTGTGCATCCCTAAACTCCCCTGTTCACAGAATGTGGCCGCAAGGTCTCCACTCCACTCCACTCTCCATGTAATCTCTCCCAGAGTCAGCACACCAGGTGCCCCTGATGTTGCCAACATCCAAGGCCGTCCAGGGAGTCTCCATGGCACAGACCCGTTGTACATGAGTGCTACGTTCCACCTGGTTTCAAGGCTGTTTTTAGAGGGTACATTTCCAAAGTATCCCTCAGCTGTGTCACCCTCTTCAAGGAACATGCCTTAGTTTCTTTGATGCTGTGTCACCCTCTTCAAGGAACACGCCTTAGTTTCTTTGACGTCTTTCTCTGGTGCATGAGCAAGGCTGAGGGGCCTTGCTATCATCCCATCCCTCTGTCCTTGTGTCATCCCACAGCTTGTCATGGTTGAAGCTGATATTATCCTTGTGCCACTTTGAGTCTAGTTTGTCATCATCTGTAGTAAGGAAGGAGGTTTTTGGTGACTGAAGGAAAAGGTTTATTGACATAAGTATTTAAATTAATATATCATATCTTTAATTGTAACAGCTGTGTACTGTATCATGAAATTGTTTGATGTAAGTCTGACCAGGTTCATAGGTTTAAGACATGTAAGACCAATAAACAAGATGGACTTTTTTTTCCCCAGTTAATGAGCATCTGTTTAACCCAAACTGCTCTTGAGGACCACTCAGCCCATTTGATCATTGATCCTGAATATTAGCCTGCTGTACTGTAAGCTTAATAAACTGAAAATAGAAATATCTGTTCTGCCTGTTCAGTTGCAACCAATATGTACAGACCAGACAGTGCATCTGTACAAGTTTAACAATCTGACTCATCCCAGGTCTTCTACCTAGTTTAACATGTTGGACAACAAAGTATGAACACAAGTTTTGTAATCAGCATTGTAACAGGAGAAAAGAAAACTACACTATTCATAAAATTTAATGCAGGTTTAGCAAAATCCAGGTTTGGTTAATGTGGTTTTTGGAGAAGTCTCCTGTGATCATGGATGAAATAGAATAATTTTTCTTCCAGGCATGAAAATTAGATCTGGAATTTAGTTCTGATTTTCACAGATTAGAAATGTTAACTGTCCTGAAATATTCCTGAGGATGCTAGTGGTGCTCCTTTTCCATCTGACATCAGTTTTCACTTTATTAGTAAACACACTTCATGCATGCCACTTAAAAAAGGAAAAAGAAATCCTAGAGTGAAGCTCTTTGCCTAATTTATACTGATTTTAGTTACTCACTGGAGGAAACCTCCACCACTAAATGATGTCTGAACATAACCTACAGACCTAATATGCTTTTCTAGAAGACTGTCTGGCTATCATACTTGTGTAATAACATGTATCTATCAACAGCATTCAGTTTTTTGTAAATTTATGGACCTAATCACTGGTCCTAATTCTGACAACCAATAATGAGACATTTCTGCACAGTGTGGTTTGTTATTCACTAACTCAGAGTACAGTTGTTTTTTTCTTCCCTTATAATGAATCCATTTTTTGACATTCTGATATCAGCTGCAAAATTATTAGTGAACATATGACTACTGCATGACAAATACGGAAGTAATAGGTTTGGCAAATAAATAAATGTATACAGCAGTGACACAACTTTTGGTATTAGCCTCTAATGAGAGTGTGAAAATAGGAGTGGAAAAGGGAAGCATAACAAATATGCTTTGCAGATGCTTGCCATTGTCATCTTAGGAAACTACAAAGAAAATGGTAATAGCCCAGGGCAGAAATCATTATAATAGTCAAATAAAGAGATATTATTTCAAGGAGGATAATAAAAAGGTGAAATGTGAATTGTCAGAGCACTGAGCAGAATAAATAATGGAAAGAAATGTATACCAAAAACTAGCAACAATGAGCATTATACTCATTATACTTGGAGAAGGGAGTACATACCTCATTTGGAAGACTTGAGGGACCAACCTCACCTATGGAAATACCCTCATTAGGTTAGGTAAGATTCAAAGATTCAATGGAAATACTTTTCACTTTCTCTCATACAAAATATACCTCACAGGACAAGGAAAAAAAAGACAGAGGGAAGGATACTACCTTCAAGTTTAGAGAGTTCACAAAGGATGAGTGAAGGTCTTCATTTGCATCTCTCTCTCTAGACTATTCTTACTTTTTTATGGCTCTTCCAGTCTTAGATAAAGACATAGAAAGCCTCAAGAAAATCCATGATTGTTTAAGAGAATAAATAGGTTATGGAGTCATATTTCATATCTGTTTTCCACTTGACTTATGTACTGGGTATATAGTGGTTTTCAAGATCTGTTTTATCCAAATGAACTCCATAAACAGGATTTTGGTAGCCAGTTACAGTCACCATTCATAAAAAGGCCAAAGCAGCTTCATAACTCCCTCTCCTCCCCTCTCCTCTCCTCTCCTCTCCTCTCCTCTC
>NW_010555373.1:0-7094 GCF_000687285.1 Phaethon lepturus | reverse complement strand
CCAATCATAACCAGACCAAAGCAGCTTCATATCTCCTCTCCTCTCCTCTCCTCTCCTCTCCTCTCCTCTCCTCTCCTCTCCTCCTTTTTACCCTTTTTAAACATGGGTGCAATGTTTCCCTTTTTCCAGTCTCCAGGGACTTCACCTGACTGCCAGGACTTGTCAAATATCATGGAGACTGTCTTGGCAACTATGTCAGCCAATTCCCTCAGGACTCTGGATGCATCTTTACCAGGTCCCATAGAATTGTCTATGTTCAGGTTCCTCAGGTGGTCTCGAGCCTGATCTTCTCTTACAGTGGGAGGGACATTGCTCCTCCAGTCCCTGTCTTGCAGTCCATCCACTCAAGAAGTGTGGGAAGCATGACTGCCAGTGAAGACTGAGGTAAAGAAGTTGTTGAGTACCTCAGCCTTCTGCTCATCTATTGTTACCAGTCTGCCATTCTTTCTTGTTCACCAAGGAGGTTACACTTTCTTTGACCTTCCTTTTCTTCCTTATCCCATGGGACTCTTTGAAGCAGATCTTTGAAATAGTCAAAGTGTTGTCATCTGGCTTTTTGCTCTCCTCCCTGCCCTCTGGATCCTGAACTCCACCTTCTCATGGTCACTGTAGTCATGGCTGCCTTTGACCTTCATATCCCCAATGAATCCCTCATTATTGGTGAATATGAGGCCCAACAATGCACCTCTCCTCATTCACTCCTCTATCACTTGGAAGAGGAGGAAGTTATCATCAGTGCACTCCAGGACCCTCCTGGGTTTCTTATGTACTTTTGTATTGTCCCTCCAGCAGATATCAGGGTGACTAAGGTCTCCCCTGAGGACCAGGGCTGCTCCTTTCTGTCTGTAGAGGGCCTGATTAATTTGGTTTTCCTGGTCGGGTGGCAGACGCTGACTACAATGTTACTTTTACATGTCCTCTCTTTAACCCTAAACCATAAACTCTCAGTTGGCTCCTCATCCACCCCCAGCCAGAACTCTGTGCATTCCAGATGCTCTTTCACATAAAGGGCAACTCTCCCTTCTTTTTTTTCCATCCTGTCCTTCCTAAGGAGCCTGTATTCCGTCATTGCAACACTGCAGTCATGGCAGCCGTCCCACCATGTCTCCATAATCCCTAAAAGATCATAGTCCTGCAACTGCACACAGATCTCTAACTTGTCATGTTTATTCCCATATTCCATGCATTCATGTCTTCATTATCAAAACCTGAGTCATCCTTTACTGGTGCTGTCATAGCAAACCTTAAATGAGACATCTGTGAACACTTCTTTTAGGTACATCTTTATTGCAGCATCACAGCTTTTCCTATCAGGCACTGTAGTAACTCTGCAAGCATTCAGCTGAAAAAGTAAGAGCTTGTTTAGAAATGAAAAGAAGGAATGGAAAATTCCAACTACTTTCCTAGATAAGAGTATTCTATAACATTTCAGAAGGAACATGGTTCTGTGCATTTTCCACAGCTTTTCTGCAGCTTTCTTGTTTCTAACCATATGCCAGAAGGACACTCTCTTTCAAAAGGAAAAACAAAGTAAAAAAAAAAAAAAAATCCTGAACAGAAAAAAGGAACACTGTTGTCATCTTGTCTCTTTCTTCCAGCCCCTCAAAGTAAGTGCTCTCAAGTATTCTTCAATAAAAGACTAGAAAAGTGAGGGCAAAACTGTTAGAAAGTGCAAAATAGATTTTTCAGGAGATCATTGCTTCATGCTTGTTTTTAGAGAAACTTTGTATTGTATTGTCATTTCTTAGGCAACTCATCGGTTTATATATTTGAATGGTTTGCATAATTAAGTGGGAATATTATCTTGTGCTGTTTTTAACAAGGTTACTTGTATTTTTTATTTGTAACTGTGTTAATATAAATAATGTTTTCATTTTGGAATTTATTACCAAGTCGTTTTTTTCCAGTTATAGTGTAAGATCATAGAATTAAAATGTTTAAAAACCACACTAGCAACACATGTATTTAGTTTTTGTAACTTAAGAAATCTGTGCTGACTGGAAAACTGGCATCCACTCACTGCAATGAAATAGCCTCCACTCACAGAGGAACTTGAACATCACAGAGTACTTGAACATTTCTTCATAACACTATTGTAACTACTGACTATATTTAGTGCAATTAATTTGGCAGTTTGTAATACAACTGAAGTGCCAGATCTGCTGCACAGACATCTAAGTAAATTTGTGTCTGCTCTTGAGTTACCTTTAGAATAAGGGTGGTTGAGGACTTTGCTATAAGTACAATTCCAATAGCTTTTACCTGTATAATTTATTTCCCAAAGTACCCTCAGAAACTGACTGTGGGATAGATTTATTTTCTAACAGCAGCGTGATAACACCAGCCCACTTTTTTCCTAAGGTGTCCTTTTCCTCTCCTTTATTATGTGACCAGATATATACCTATAGATAGGGAAAGGGATCTGGACAATTAGAGAAGGCAAGAAAAATTAAGGTAGCTTGCAGTCAGATCCTGAGGGGCCAAAAAACTGCATGCCATAAGTTGGCTGTATTTTCCTGGTGGGGCACCCAAATAAGAATCAGTGGTGTAAGTACAGCAATAGTTAAAAGTGTTTTTTATTAGTATGAACTTTTTTTAAAAAAATTTTGAGCATATAAATAATTGATACATTCCTGGTTCTTTCCTTCATAACATTTACTAAAAGCCAATAATACATAATTATGTGAAAAATCTTAACTACATGTTCTTATTTTTAAGGCAAAGACATGAAGAACAAAATAAAATAATTCTTGATAATCTGTAGGTCTCTCATGGTAAACAGATATATAGGGATTTGGGGGGGGTTGTTGCTTTTTGGGGTTTTTTTGTTTGTTTGGGAGGAGTGTTTGTGGTTGGATTGATTGTTTTTGTGTGTGTGCTAACTTTTAAGATCTACTTTATAATTTGGTTTTGCACAATTTGGTCTTAAATAGCAATGTGCTACTGCAGCACGATTTCTTCGCAGCTAAATGGAACTGTGTTTTCTAGAATGAAAAATATGCTATTATTTAACGTAATTTATATGTGTGTGTGTATTTAAAATTATTTATAATATTGCTGTTTTTTACATCTGTTATGACTGATATTTATAAGGAAGAAATCTCTTTGTCAAGGGTTCCTGCATCTTATGCCTCACCTGAAATCATAATCTTTTTTTTTTTGACCTGATTATCATTTCTATGGCAACCAATTGTAATATCAAAATGGAGCATTTTGCCTTCAAGTAGGGAATAAGCAGCAGGATGTGATTAATTTTTAAAGTGCAAGGCTATTTTGAAAACTCTCTTACAAAAATAGTGTTGTCACATTTAATAGTTTTTTTTAACCCCATAATTTCTCAATCAAATTCATTCAGTTTACAATTGAAATGCTTTTCTGACTGCCAACCCCTTCAATTAGGACTGGGATTTGGAAATTTATTTGTTTTCTATCTGACTCATGGATCACCAATAATAAAGATTTTTGCAAGTCAAGTATTGCAGATACACTTGTGCAACTCCATTACTTTCAGTCAGGTTGCATGAATGTAACTGAAGGTAAAACAGCAAAAACAGTGGAACTGAAAAATAGTTCTGCAGCTGGAGCTTTTAGTTAATAACTGTATCGATTATGTTCAGGACAGAAAATTATTCAATGCACTCTCACAGATCTGCATTGTTTCTGTCTGCTTAAAATTAATTTCTGCTTATAAGACGTCCCTGTTGACAAGTTCAACTCTACACAAATAACAGGCCCAAGCACCAGATTGTTTTCACAAAGTCCATTTTGAGACTAAAGATGAAGCTCTGTTTATGAAATGTGTTTTGTATTTAAAAAACCCCTTTTGTCTTTTTCTGCTTGAGTTTTTTTGCCTTTTTTCAATAAAAGGTTTCCATTGTCATCTCTGTACTGTTTGTCCAGATGCATCTTGCTAGAAAGGGATTGCTAGAAATGTCAGTGATTTCTTAGTTCTCTTGCAGTTCTCCATGAAGTACAAGATGTCAGGGGCTTGAAGGCAGTTAAGAGGTGTTGCTTCCCCTGCCCAGCCTTTCCCAGGGGCTCCCCCCAAGCTGCCACAGCCCACGACCCCATTTCAGCCCCCTGGAGCCACCTGTCCCTGCCCCAGAGATGCCAGTCTCCAGCTCCCCACATCCCTGCCCTGTCCAGCCATGGGTCCCATCCACATCCCAGCTCAACATTGGTCCGTCCCCAGGGACGTGCCTGATGCTCCGGGTTGGTGCTTCCCCTGGTGCCACCCTTGCTGCCCTGCTCCCGGCTGGGTTGGTGCAACAGGCTCCCAGGCTCCCAGCCCCCAGAGAACCCCCAGCTCACACAATGCCTTAACATGATACAGTGTCATTGCTGTTCATGCACAGGGCTTATTTTGTTAGTTTTCACTTAAAGACAACTTTTATGACTGGTGCAATTGTAATTCAATAATTGTGGTGTTGACTTTATTTGGCTTGCCTGGAGCAGCCATTCCCCCATAAAGGGAATGCTAAAATATTTAAGCAGGTCAGGAATAAGACCTAATACAAGTGAAAAACAAGCTTAAGCAGCTAAGAGCAGTTTTCATTTAAGTGAAAGCAGCATTGACTTGGTAGTTGAATGGTTGTAGAATTCATACTTCACTTTTTGCTTACAGACGAGTCTAGCAATCAATGGTGGGTGTTTTGCCTCTGTTTGGACAAAATATTCAAGAACCTGTTTATGTATTAGTCTTTGACCTTCACAGATGACCTATCAAATGACTTCACATTCCCTAATCTTAATAAAAGTTTTCCTGAAATTTGTACATGGATTAAACCAAATGAAAAATGTTACTTTTCTATACAGGTTCCAAACGTACATCTTTAAGACAGGTATGTACTGTTCATTTTTTTTAAAGATATGGGGTTCTGTCTATAATACATAGAAAAACATTTAGAGTAATCAGAGGAAGGATTGAAATCATATTCAGATCTGGATTCAATGCTCGTTCTGTCCCCAAGTTAAAGCATGGGTATTAGTAACCTACTTACTTTTCAGTGCTCCAGTTTCACGTGTGTAAAATATATATTAATCCAGTAAATTCTAGAATTCTTTGGCATATCTCTGACCTGTCTAAAAGTTAGTTATCCAAGTCAAGGCAAATAATTTTGGCTTTCCTGTATACTTAGTAAAAGGAAATAAAATCCTCTAGAGAATGCTTTATTTTCCCTTGGACATCTATTTTAGGATAACATGAATCATTTAAAGATATTTCTCTGCTTTAACTATAAAAAAAGCTTAGATTTACTATCTTTGTCTTAAACAATGAACTATTAAGCATCTAATATTAAGGCTGATTAATCCAAATTTAGGTGAGATTAATTTGTTTGGAACTCTATTAATAAGTTTATATATTTGGTCAAACCATGCACACTACTTCAGCTGATGAGATGTTTAAATCTCTTACGACACTACGCATTATATGCACCTTTTTTATTTGCTCTGGACTTGAAATAAAACGTAATTTTAAAAGTGAAAAATAAAAATTTTGATTGTTAAATATATGTCAAATATTTGGGATATATTCATTATGCCATGAATAATCTAAACACATTAGAACTAAACAGACAAAGAGCGGGATAGAATAGTGATAGAAAAACTGCATGATGCCTCTGTTTCTATAGTATTAGAATTGCTTGCAGAGGCTACTTGCAACTTTAATTTTGATAAACAAACTTTAAATTTTAAGACTATATTAGTCTTATTGCTCTTAAAACTTATTTCTTGTCTCTCAGATACAAAGATGCAGTCACTTGGGCACAAACTGTACACCTTCATCCAAGTACAAAACATAATGAAGCAACGTGCTGGTGCAGGGGGGAACATTTATTTAATGACTATTTTCAACATGCCCAGACTTGGGAAAGACTTGTAAGCAGTGTTTAACTGCTGTGAATGAGGTTTCTCTTACTTCATTGAGTGAAACCTGATTCATATTCTTAAAATTTAATGCACAATTAATCCAGTAGTCACTTTGCCCACTTCCTGGTGAAATACATGGTCCTGGTACTGTCTCTTTGACTAAGACACTGTCACAGGCTAACCATTCTAACAGCGTTAAACAGCATTGGCCTCTGTAGCAGTATGATCACGTCCAGGCTCCCTTTTGGAAATAGCTCTGGTCTGTGCTAAGTCCTAGCTGTGTCCTGAGTGTAATACACAGCAAAGGCAAAAAGCATACTAATGATAATGCTAACTGTAGACTAGTGTGGATCATCACTGGCCAGTGCTGATACCTCTGTCCTGGCCTTATTTTGTTCATTAGCATTGACATAGGGTCTGTCAGGGTCTGAGTTATGAAGCTAATCTGTAGTCATTGGAAAGACTAGTCCTCTCAGAGGGCAATTCAGAGCTCCAGTGTAAGGTACTGACTGACACTGTATCGAGAAAGAGATTGAACTAAATCAGTTTAGGTGCCTCTTTTCTCAAAGCGTTCTGCTGAGACCACACTCTTGCTGTTTCAATTACTACAAAAACATCATACACAGGGCTCTCACTGCTTCCAACAGGAGTGCCTTCCAAACTACAAGGAGCAGGTTTTATTGATAGTTACAAAAAATAATCCAAATTATTTGAAGTTACTTATTTCTTCCATTTCTATTCCAAAATGCCTTTATAAAATCACAGAACCATTAAGGTTGGAAAGGACCTTCAAGATTATCAAGTTCAACCATTAATCCAATGCCAGCATGTCCACTAAACCATGTCCTGAAGCGCCACATCCACATGTTTTTTGAACACCTCCAGTGATGGTGACTCCACCACCTCCCTGGGAAGACCGTTCCAATGCTTGACCACCCTCTTGGTGAAGAAATTTTTCCTAATATCCAATCTAAACCTCCCCTGGCGCAACTTGAGGCCATTTCCTCTCATCCTACCACTAGTTACTTTGGAGAAGAGACCAACATCCACGTCTCCACAACCCCCTTTCAGGTAGTTGTAGAGGGCGATAAGGTCTCCCCTCAGCCTCCTCTTCTCCAGACTAAACAACCCCAGTTCCCTCAGACGCTCCTCATAAGACTTGTGCTCCAGGCCCCTCACCAGCTTCGATGCTCTCAGCACCTCAGCATCCTTCTTGTAGTGAG
>NW_010555372.1:5558-16686 GCF_000687285.1 Phaethon lepturus | reverse complement strand
CCTGCCTTTCATGAACCCATGCTCGCTGGGCAAGCAGTTTCCAAGCAGTTCGATACAGTTTTACTGCAAGGTTGCAAGAACAGTCTATCATTTTGAGATTCGGACCCCATAACCCATTTTTAAAAGGAACCTACAATGCTACTTTAAAGAACTAAGGAAAAATACTTCCTCAAAATTGAGATAATGCCACCCAGAGTTTATTTAAGTCAATCATTCAGAGCCCTAATAAGGATTTTTATTAAACAAGCATTGAATAATCTCTGTGTTGCATTGCAGAAGCGAGTATAGAGTACCTCGCTTTGTAAGGCTAGACACAGAATAAGGCAGCCAGGACGTTTGGGACCAACCCTTTCTTCTTCTACGCAGCCAGACTGAGGAAGAGAAGTACTTGAAGAGTCTTGGCCTAAAGATCCGTCTCTAAACAATAATACAGCTGAGTAGCCCATTGATTCAGTTCACCTCCCGGAAGGCTTACTGACAGAACATGGTTAGCAGTATATTCAGGATGGACTTGTCCATTGCCATCACTTCTGGCCACTGAGATGAGTTAAACAAGTTAACCAGCACAGAAGGAATTTCAGTCTGTGTGTATGGACTGGCTGGCTACCAATTAATCTATGTGGGCTAAACTGAGGAAGTTATACTGTGATAGCTGCTACTTAAAACAGAAAATCTAAGCGTTATTAGGCCTTAGATGACCAATTTACAACCGCAATTCGCATGTACTTCAGTGCAGCAGAGGCCTACAAATGAAAACTATTTCAACTGTGAAATTACTGAAAACATGACTGCTTAAAATTGCAAAATAACATTCTTATAAGCAAAGTGCCTTTAGCCCAGAGAAGGTAACAAAGGTCTTCCCTGGCCCCCATGGTAACATACAGAGCAAGCAAAACCAGAAGGACATTCAAACACAGTATCTAGAAATTCAGATACACTATTCATTTCAATTACCGGACCTTACACACATGAAAAATGTAATTAGCTAAGAAAACATGGTAGAAGATAATCAATCAGAAGACATGAAGCAGTGTATATGCAACTGATAAATAAATTGGTATGTAAAGAAAGTTACAGTTTCGATACAAGATGCAGAAACTCTGGACCCAACGGCACGCCACCTGTACAGTAGTACATTGCCACATTTGTCACTTACAATACTGTCCCAAATAAGAAGGTTTTGTCTCATAAACTACGTCTCATACCACTCAAACTTTGTCTCATACCACTACGTGGTACGCTACAGCCAACTAAATTTGGTCCCCAAAAGAGACAAGATTACAATGACTCAGTTAATCATGATCAGTGGATGAGCAAGCACACCCTAAATTATCAGTAGAGAGGCAGGGCTGCTGGTGTGTCAATACTCCCTGATATGTTAATAGCATCCAGAAGGACTTAATTACAATATGAAGCAATACTTTATCTCATTCTATTACAAGCTGCCACTGAAAATGTCAGTCTCATTCCTTCTTTTCCTTCCCTTTCCTCACTGCTCATTCCTGATGTCTCTCTTGCATCAGATCAAGCCACTGTGCTGCCACATTAAGTCCTGACTTAGCTCACGAAGGCTGGGGAGGATAGACTAGAGTGGAAAAAGTACCTGCATCAGATCATCAAGCTTAGCCAAGATCACCCTGCAGCCACACAATCAGTGTATTTGAGGCATAGAAAAGGCAGGAACACATCAGCCAGGTTGAAGGATAACAGCAGAACTGCCTTTTCTGGCAGCAACCCACAGTTTGACATGAGATACATGTACCTCCCAAATCAGTCTCTGAGAAAAGCAGACAAAACTAGATTTACAGCTTTGTTGCCTTGGACTGAGGAACACCACACCTCAGATGAGCTAATATCATAAGCTTGCTCTAGGATTGATGATCTGCCTGCCATGCTAAAAGACTCCGGGAGAGAATTCCAGGGGTCAATTTAACTTCGAAGTAGTGGCTTTGGGCCTCTTGGACAATAACCTGCTCCTGTCAAGCAGAAAACCTCTCTATACGAACAGGCTCCCAACAGTCACTAGATATTTTCATAACTTTGAATTCTGCTTCCCTCATTTTTGGACCATTAGAGCAAAGCCCAGTGTTGTTCATTTTCTAGACAAACAAAAAAAACTTTTGAAGAAGTAGGGGAAACACAGATACAGAAAAAGAAGATCAGTAAATTCTTACTTTTAGAACTAAGCAACAAGGGCAAACGAGTAGTAATGTTTTCTCCCCAAATATGAGAAGACATCCACCTTTTCCTATGACTTATCAAAGTAAGATCATAGAATCATTTAGGTTGGAAAAGACCTTTAAGATCATCGAGTCCAAACAATAATTCTAATGACCATTGCATTAAAGTAAGAACTCTTACTGCAGCTCTCTTCCTCAGTTTCCTTTCCCTACATATGGAAAAGCGGGAAATAAATTTTTCTTTGGCCCAGCCACAGTCTTCATTTGACAGCTTAGGAAAATTACAGAACACATAACCCTGTGTGTCTGGGCCTATTTAATAAACGTTCTGACAAAATAAGAATCAATTCCCTCATCACTTCTAAATGAAAACATTTCTTTTTTTCTTGTGAAAAGTACAGTGAAACCACTCCTTGTTTCCATTTAAAAAAAAATAAAATTAAGGTCACCAACAGAATGCTGAAGTACTTTAAGGAGCCTCATACCAGTAACAGCGTCACAAGCTTTCCATCACACAGTAGTGTGGGTGATCAGTTCACTGTTCCACAAAGAGCAAGAGAATTCAAACAAGTCCAAAGCCTCTGCCTGAATCATCCAAAACTTGCAAGATGTATGAACAGCAAGTGAAAAATGAAAGATTTGTGTATAACAAAAAAAGCAAAGCAAACAGAACACCCCCTATCCTAAACCAGAATAAAAAAGTTCCATCTAGCCTGGTAGCCTGTCTGAATGTAAGCACGTCAACTAAACAGTGATAGTTGTCTGCTTCACCTTCCAAAAGATCTGAAGCACATGGATTTCCTGCTCCAGCCATTAAATATTTGCATTCAGCCACAGTCATTTTTCCCTTGTCTTATTCAATTGCCTTTTGAAAACAAACTCTTAGCATCTATAAGATCTTCTATAACTATACAGTGTACCTCATCATCATGTGCAGAGAAAAAAATTTTGGCTTTGGATCTACTAAGAAAAGCAATCTCTTATTTTGTAATAAACAGTAAGATGTAGCCATATCTTACTCCCTTTTTTTGTAAACTATGAGTAGCACAAAGCTTTCCACCATGCCTCTCCCTCCACGTACCTCTTCTCAACACAGAGTATCCTAATCTATTTAGTATCTCCTTCTACAGAAGTATTCTTTACTTCTGATCATCCTTGTCACCTTTCTCTAACTTCCACAATTCTGTTATGTCCTTGATACTATTGTAATTTTTGCCAACCACTTTACTTGTTCAATTATTTCTTAACTTGTAGCTGAAGTGCTCATGAACCTATATATAAAGACTTTGCCTCCCCCACCAAGCCAAACGTATCTCTTCACATTTACTTATGCTTATTTTCTCAGTCAGACACTCAGTACCACAAAGCCTTTCAAGTCTTTCCCTGTTTTTACTGCTAGGAATATAACCCCTCTCCATTAGTATTCTACCCTCTTTCCCAAAGAGGACAGCATAGACCCACGTAGTATTCCGAAAATGCCCATTTAATCACACCCTCTTTTTTTTATATTTAATGCAACTACCCATCTACAATAGAATCCCTCATTTACTCCACTACAGGTGTGTTTCTTGAAGAACCTCCAGTGTGGAAGTCTGTTCATAAACCTTTCAGTATGAAGCACATCCAGACCAACTTTACACCAAGCAGCACTATTTGTGTGCCCAACAACTCCTTTATAGAGCTCTACTAACCATACACTGCATGACTTGCCTTTGCAAATTACCTTATTTTTGCCTTACTCTCATTACATGTATCTATGTATTTATTGATTATTCTACTACTTAGAAAAGAATTTATGCTATTTAATCATATCAACTTCAACCGCAAGCAGCAGTAGAAGTGTTAGTTTGTCTGATCATAGGTATGCATTTGCTCTGAGACTCAGGTCTTCCCCTCAAATCTCTAATATCTCTACTACATCAATGTCCTAAAATAAATAAGAGAAACCAGATTGCCTGACTTACTAAATATAAATACACACACCTTTTTTTTTTTTTTAATAAAAATTTCTAGCATTTTCTATCAATGCACACACAAGTTTCCTCCTTATTTTTCTAAATCCCGCTTTAAACAGGACTTTTTTTTTTTTTTTAATTCTGGACTAGCTTGCACCATTTCTTATTAGAGCTACTGACCCTTGGATAATATACAACTGTAAGGACACCAGTTTTAAAGGTTGCAGAAACTCTAGCAATCTCCCGTTGTTTTTGGCTTTTCCCCAGTCATCAGTTCAACATTAGAGCAGCCCTGATGCAAGCCACCTTTTCCAAAGGTGTTCCCTCTAGTCTGGACATCACCCCCACTTCCAAATAAATCTAATTCCATTTTCCATTACATCTTATTTTCTAAGCCTAAACGTTGTTTTTCCTCCTCCTCCTCCCCTCTCTACCCCCAGGTATGGTGCAAGGAACATTTCAGGGCACATTAACAAAACGTGAAAAGCTAGCAAGTGGTGGGTCATCTCACAGTGCTTGCTGTTAAATGAATACCTTATGTTCCAGCCCACTACTGAAGACAATGGACTCAAAGGAACTAAAGATTATTTGACACCTACAACAAAACATTTTTTTCAGAGAAGCTGTTTCTTAAGTAGAACTAACAAAGCCTGCTTCCTACAGGCTTGCATCTTCCTCTACATTACTGCTGTTATAAGCCCATTAGGACTCTTCCATACAACCCTCGTTTTGGTTCCATCTCACATTCCTTAATTGACATCCCTTCCTCTTCTCATGCCTTGAGTAATGCCAATTACTTCTCATGCTCTCTAATTACGGAGTGGGAACAAGACAATTCTATGCCTGTTTCCAAACCATGCATGTCCTAAGTGGCCTGCTGTCAGACTGTGAGGTAGAAGGGGTAGGGGGAAGAAGCTGCACACAGTTTTGCCTTGTACAAAACAGTAATTTTGAAGAAACTTACAGAATCTCCATATTTCAAAATACACATTTGCTTCTGTTGATTATCACTCCACAGAGGAATGGACAAACAGATAGTCAGAAGAAGTGCATAAGCTTGTTTCCTGAGGAACCAAGGCACAGATATGCTCCCTGGCATCAGCAAAGATCTTGTCTCTTAACTCTTTTATTCTGGCTTTTAGTCTTAATTCACAGTTCAATTTTAATGATGTTATACATTTTTTGGGAAAAAAAAAAAGCCCCCAAAAAACTCACCGTTTTATTTCGAAGTCTAATTATGTCCGAAACAGAGCCAGCTCCACAATATTCCATAACAATCCATAGATCTGTGTTCTTAAAATAGCTGCCATAGTACTTGACAACATAGGGACTAGATGAGGAAAAACAGTAAGATAAATAGGTGAATTCTTAGTAAGAAAAAAAAAATCATCACAAGTGTTAAAAATTACAGTTTTACACACACTAACATAGCTAAAGAGCAAGTGTAATAAAATACATTTTTAAATTGTAATTATCTTAACCAATGCCTTGTTAGAATAAAGTCTGACTGCTTAATAAAATCATAAAGGCACTACTATACATATATGTATGTATCACAAGCGTTCAGTGATCTTCAAATACAGACATATTTGACTAGACCAAACACTAGTCATCTGATATAAAGCTTTGTTTTTCCCTCCTCTAAGACCTCTCTTAATTTTTAATTCTTCTCACAAAGTTATTGCATGTTTCCCTTCTTAAAAAGATTACCTTCTTGTCTTCTCTCCAGAGCAAAAAAAAAGTGGAAACTCACCCATATTTTCCTGGCTTTGCAAGCATGCACTTATTTCAAGTACAGATCTAGGCTTCCATATTAAACAGAATCTAGCACTGGTTTGAATAAGACTTCTAGATTTGCACACACATTTTCATATTGAAGTGTCTCATGTGAAGAGATACTACTGTCATAAATGAAACACAGTGTTTTGTTACTAATCAGTTCATCACTTGACATAACGCTTCCTCAGAGTCACTTGCAAAACAAAGGCAGAAACAGATGTGGTAAACATAACAAGTATCATCCTTCAGAAAAGTCATTAGATGGTGTATTTATGGAAAAAAAAGCTTGGAGGGGTTTTTTTGCGGGAACTTAAGCAAAGGAGGTTACAGTTAGATTGCCATCCATCTACCACAAAGTCAGGAAGTAAGATACTGAGCTCTGACCAGAAGCCACTGTCCGAGAACACCTGCATTATGGGGTGGAATCAAACACTATTTTGTTTTGGCGCAAGGAACTGTGTTTTTCAGCAGCAACATTTTTTTTTTTTTTTAGAAAACTGATGTAAGAAAAAGACAGGACCTATGGTTGCCTCCTGCAACATGGTGCTAATCTTTATAGAAGATAGATCAAAACTATTGGCAAACTACTTAATTAAAGACCAACTGTTAGTACTATAGGGACTTGCCTTTACAGAAGGCAAGGTGGGTCAATTCCCTCCTAACAAGTCAAAATGTCTACTGTATACAAGTATGACATACTGACCTTGCCTCTTATGAATTCCTGAAGAGAGGAAGGTTACTATTACTTCTGAAAAAAACCCACCGATTTCCATGTCCATCTCTTGCCAGATTTACACTATGCTAGTATTCCAAGCAAAACTTGTTTATTATTACAAATCAGGACAAGATGATCTTTTCAAAACATCAAGCACTGTGCAATCTCCAAACACTGTTCCCATTTGCTTAAAGCCTTGTCCCAGTTAGCTACATAAGCCAGCCTTTTCTTTATCAACTGCTTGTCTTAGAATCTACATTTTTTCCCATTAGAAGAGCTTCAGCATATACAGTGGAGCTAGTTCTAGAAACAGGCATGAAAAAGAAAGAGTAAAGTGTTAAGATTTAATCATCTTTTATTTGAGATACTGCAATAGCTCAGAGCGTTTCTGTAATATCTGTGGAATCATCACATGTGAAAATAAAGTGCTAAAAAGTGCATCATCCCTCCCATCAGTACTGCACAAGACTGTATTTGCACGAAGGCATGACACATATACAAGCACATGGTGCAGAGCTGCAGCCCAACCCTTCTCTTCAACCAGAGAATGGCTGTATCTTGTCCAGTGAAGAAAGACTTTGTGTTTTAAAATTCTGAACTCTTACTCTTAAAAAAAAAAGTTATACAATAGTACATGTCCTGTAGATACTAAATGCAACGTGTTGTTAAGAAAAGCAGGAAACAAAGAACAAGGACAGAGAAAAGGGAGCAGGGCAGGGGACACAGGAATAAGATGGTAAGTAGGACAAGAATGAAAATGTCACAAAAAGCATAATACAGAAAGAAAGGTGAAAAATTGAGAAGATTCTCATGTATCACCACCTCTTTTCTCTGTCAGTATATTTTACAGACATTCGTTTCAAATATCTATTTCAGTCCTGTCCTAGTACTAACAGACATACACACACTACAACCTACATCACTGCTTCTAGTCAGCTCACATGGCTCAAGCCCGTGCAGTGACTATGGGCTACTTCCTATCATTGACCCCACAGAAGAACTCTGAGAATTCATAAGGTACTATTTTCCAATGTATTCAATGTCTTCCTTTACATAAGGGGAAAGAAATGAAGCAGGGGAGATAAAAAGAATTAAGAGCACAGCAACGAGAAGAATCAAAGTGAACATATTTTAACTCCTCTTCCAGTGCACAGGAAGAGCTGAGGACCTACTCTGGGGATCAAATCTAGTTCCACAATTAAGGCGGCAAACAAGATTGCTGCTTCCTTTTTAACAGGTACCTGTTACAAAACTCCAATTGCCCAGACAGGCAAAAATAATCCTTTTCATCCCTGTGAGACTAAGAGGAGACCCAAAAAAACCTCAAGGGTCCCAAATTCTTTTAGTACCATCTGAAATAACCTTATCACACATCTGTGGGGAATGTGGGAAAACACGTAAATCCTTCCTTTCTCTTGCATTCCCTGCCTACATATTTAATAAGCTTCTAGCATTCAGGGCAGTCAATGCCAGAAGGGAATGGATTACAAGGTCCAGTGTGTTCATAGGTCACAAATACTCAGATCAGGGCTTGCAGGTTCTAAATTCTAAAGAATTTTGAAGAACTGTTGCATTCTCATGTGCTAGATACAATGTAACTTTGAGGTGTCTATACCTATATTTAAGGATAAGTATTTGAACCTTCCTCCACCTTCACAACCCCATAGACAAGATGCTGCGGAGCAGTACAATCAAGCTCCATGTAACACCTGAGCAAAACATTCAGCAACAAATCTCAATTAATTTAGACTGCATTAAAAGGATTATCTTTAAATCTGGAATGAGTACTGCTAATTGCCAAACAAGAGCAAGTTTTTCATTTAAAGACAGAACTTCAGCACTGACCCACCACAGAAGCACAAACACAATTGAGAAATAACAGACCACTTGCTACAATACAATTCATCAAGTTAATGACTAAAGCAATCAGTATTTTAAAAAAAGTTTTGTCTAACTAGAGTGCAAAGCTTTCCTCTTTGCACTTTGAGTCACAAACAATGGACTCTTGTACAACTGATCAGACATGAAAAGACACACCCTAGCAAATCTGACTTTGAAGTTATAGCGAAAACCTTAAAAGATCATCCCCAAAAAAATATACAAATAAAAAATTTATAACTCCATAGAAAAGAGGAAATGCTAAGTAATTTCTGCATCCTTGCAGACACTTGATGTTAAGGCTTCCTTCCACTCCCGATTGCTACATTACTAGCAATCACAAGATACATCGTTCATGAACAAGTGTAAGGTTAACAGTCCTTCTTCAGGACTATTAGAAGATTGTTCACTTTTTAAAAGGTATGTTCCTGCACAAAAAAGGCAACCGATAGAATACTGTTTTGGAAGTTAACTACTAGCCATTCATCTTGTGCTGGAAACATCTTTATCGATCACCTGAAACAGGTAACTCTGAATTCACAAAGCCTAAGACATTTTTACAGGAAATATTAACCTTCGGGCTTGCCAGTGCAAGTAAAGTGAAGCAAGCATACAGAATTCTAAGCAGGGGCAAAGTACTTACTCTGCCAACAGTTTCTGTTATGTCCACTATTTGTACTTCCTTCAATCCAAGCTAAGGATAGGAGGAGGTCTGCAAAGTGATTCCTTTAAGTAAATTGTCCAACACAGATTGATTTAATTTTCCATGTAAAAAAAAAAGTTGCAGCTGCATGTATTTCAGCTATATCCACAAGTACAAACACATTTTCACATAGACTTTTAGAAAGGGAGCAGAACTGTCATACCTACCTGTCACATTGTTGCATTATAGAGATTTCTTTAATTATTTCTTGAAGATCTGACTCCACGGGGACCTGTTTAATTGCTACAACTTGTCCAGACTCTTTGTGTATTGCTTTAAACACACTACCATAAGACCTAAAAATACAAGAAAGGGATTTTTTTTTTTTTAAACAAGATAAAAGTTTCTGCATAAGAGAAATGAGGAGCAGTTTAAAAGTCACAGAAGCCATATGTTCATGTAGAAGTTTGAGGGGTTTTTCAGGCTGCAAAAAATTTAGTTCTGTCCAGACTTCAGGAAAGACACGCCTCTGAAGAATCAATCTTTGTCAAGTTAGATACTGGAGTATCTAACTCCAGTACAGGCCCAAGCACATTTGCTGCCTTAATAAACAAGGGACATCAAAAAAGCATAAATATATTTGAGGAAGCATGGAAGTCTACTAATGTGTGCATTTGCTTTATTATTAAAACTTGTCTAGAGAAGCATTCCTTAGGACATTTACAGTCACTCTCTCTGTAACTTAATATTCCAAACACATGCTTTATGTACTGTCTCCCTCTGATCCCATCCCCTCATAAATTGCTGCACTTACCCTTCACCAAGTTTCTCCAGAACATCAAAGACTTCTTCAGGCTGCTTAGTTAAACTATCTTCACTTAGCTTTTTCAGTTTGCTGAAAGAAAGACAAAAGTTGTTTGTTTGTTGCGGGGGGCGGGGGGGGGGGAAGAAACAGAACTCAAGCAAATTTTCATACAAGTGGACAGAAAAACAAAGATCATAAAGAAAAACATATTCCAATGAAAAGGGACTGTCTAATAAAAGTACAGTGATAAAATATTACTCAACCATCATAATATGGAGAAAGTTATGACAATTTTTGTCATTATCACCTTCCCGCTAATGTTTGCTCAATCCAAAGCAGCATGGGAGCAATTCACTGTGCAAACTGCTTTACAGAAACAGCCAAAGAATACAGTAGAGCTCACCTTTTGTCAAAAAACAGCCAGCATGCAAACACATGCTCATTACTGCGTAGAATATACCACGTTGTTACCTAAGAAAGTATAAACCAATCTTTCACCCACATGAAGTATCCACTTTCTAAACTACGTCACTCAGAAGCCAGTGAATTACATCCAAAAAAAAAAGCAGAACCCAGAGTCAAGATGACTCTGGGAGCCTATGGTAGCACTTCACCTTCACAGGAGCTAGCAGAACACTGACCTCCTCAGAGTTGTTGGGAAAGTCCTTCTTGCATCTTTGTGAATGTACATAGGGACAGGTGCAACAAAATCTCTAATTACACAGCACCACCATATTTCGTCCTCTGGTTCTCTCTCACACAGTCTCAAATCACTCACTATCACCCTACAATTTCTCCCAGCACCTTCAACCCACTCTTACAACTATCCTTTGTCCTTTACCAGCAGTTCTAGCCTTTCCCCAGACTCCAGCATTCCCATTTATCTAGCCCCCCAGACTCCCAGCAGATCTCAGAACACAACTTGGCTGCAAGCTTGCAATGGAGCTGACAGTGAACATAGCACAGGAAAATATCACCACACACACATTGTACTGAGGTCAGGCAGCTGCAACATGTAAATCCTTCACCCTAGAAGTTATAGGGAATTTTGCTGCAAGATTGAAATAACAAGTTAACTCCACATGATAGCCAAGGGTACTATTAAAGTAGAAGATGAGCTGAACAATAGCTGGTGCTGTAGTGTTAGATAGACAATGTATTCCATATGCAGGA
>NW_010555372.1:0-5527 GCF_000687285.1 Phaethon lepturus | reverse complement strand
GTGTTGTGGGGGGGGAAGAAACTTTGAAGCACAGCAGATTGTTGAGAACTTACGGAAAATATGTTATCCTGTGACACTTTCCTGGAAACGAATACAGAATATGGGAAGGGAGGAGGGCATAGACAGAAAAGGTTGTCAAATCTAACACTGGAAGAAAAGTGTTCAAAAGAAACTCCTTCATATTAAGAGATGCAATTCTGCGACATACAAAAAATAATAAAAATTAAAGTGAAATGACTGATGAAGGAATTCCCAAGTCAGAAGAGGCTTGTTACTGCCAACTATCTAAGTAAAGACAAAAACTTGAAGTAATTGTATAAGCGCACAGGTCATATGGATTAGTGTTAATTAAACAAGGAAAGCAAGGCGGGGGGCAGGAGGGCCTACATGTTTATATATCAGAGAACTATTTCACAGATGTAGCAATTATATGAATACAAAAAGCATCCACAATCAGTAAGGAAAGGTGAGTGAACTGCTCTTTGACTGCAACAGCAAACAGGCAGGAAGCTGGAGAGCATATGTGTTTAAGGGAAAATAAAAATGTCCACAGCAAAGGAAAGGCACACATGAACACAAAGAAAAACAGCAGAAAACTCAAATGAGAGCAGCTAAATAAGTCTGCAAAAGTAGCCTATAAATCAAACACAGGAACACGTAACAATTCTGCTTTCTTTTTCACCCTCTCTCTGCTTGTTAGAGACTAGAAAGCAGAAAGATGGAACTGAAATCTTGCAGGGAAGCACACATTTCATTACTGAGCAAGTGTAAGTTGAGACAATAAAAAGAAGCGGGAGGAAGAGATATTTTGCAGATAGGTACTAAAGAAACAAATCATTCATTTAACTTGTTTCAAATTCTTTCTTCCCCTCTGATCAGATCATCTACAGCCTTAAAGGCAGCATTCACAGAATAAGTTACTGCAAGCCTCCTCTGCTTGCCACCAACAAAAAGCATGCACGATAACAGCAGAGCCTCAAAAATAAAACGCATAACCATTAGCCGAGTCTCTCACTTGATGGAAGAGCTGTGTAACAGAAGGTGTACTCAACAGAACAGTGGAGGAACTGAACTTTTTAGTAACTGCAAGAAAAAGGAAAAACATACAGTAACCTCAACGAAAGATGTCTAAGAAGAGAACACTTCCACCTGCTCATCAAGAGAGCTATAACTGCTACAGTGAGGAGGAGAAAAAAAATCCATTCCAAAAGGTTCCAGCAGCACCATTAACACCAAGTCATTGGGAGTGCTTGAGAAGAGCTAGGGAAATAATCATGAACAGTCATAAACTGATCAAAACCAAGTCACTGTCCAAGTAACAGATTATCCGGGGTACTTAAGAGGCAACCTGGAGACCAAAGAAATAAGCATTCTGTAGTTTTAGAACTATTTTCACATTATCCAACTCTGACAAACATGTTACAAGACCAAATAATACTTAACAGTAAAGCAGCTAAACGCTAAAACCTATTTAGCTGAAGAAAAATACATCAACCTCAGGGATTTCATCAGCAAATACACTGCTTAAAGTACTTCACATTCCTTCTCAAATACATGGTAAGAGTACAGAAGCTAGGTCCACTATTCAAGTGACGATACTAACACCACAGTTCTTTGAACCACAGAAAGATCCTAATGACTCAGACTGTAATTTGTTTTACTAGAAGCTTAATAGAATTCCCAGCTAACTACAGAACAGCATGTGATATACCCTGAAAGGGTTGCAGTAAAGAAAGCATTTATGAAAACTTAATGAGAAGCAAGGAGGAGGAAGACAACTGTTGTATTCTACTTAGTGCTTTACAGCCAGCTACAAGAAGAAAAGACTAGAAATACTATATTGCTTAAAAACAAGCAACTAAAACTTGGGACAGAGAAACACATCTAAGACTTCAGAATCAGCTTCGTAATCAGGAGTTGTGTGCTTGTGTCCCCTACTATCCACACTTCGAAAATGTGCAAGATAAGACATATAAACCCAAACACTTCAGAAGGATCACTGCTTTTTTAAAAGCATTAAAGTGTTCTACATGGGAAGCAAACACTATGAGCACCCATCAAAATACCTATCTACTAAGACATGACTAGAAATATAAGAGTAGGGGGAGGCACGACTGAAGAGGCAAAGGGCTCAAGGGCAATCAGAGAGAAAGAAGGTGTCTCATTCCTCTCCATCATGGGTCCTCTAATTTCATAACACAAGCGTTTAAAACAGAACAAATAAATCAGTAAATTCAGACACTGTTTTATTCTGGCCACAGGATACAAGTGCCATATATATATATACACACACACACATATGTCTGTGAGAAAGTCTAAAGGAGATGTGTAGAAGACAAGCATAAAATCTGGGAAGAAAGTCATTCTGTTTTTGTTTCCTTGAGAATATCATCAGGTAGTGACTATGGGCTATTTCAGTAGTTTTCCAGGAGAGCTGCTCCTGAAAGCAGGAGGACTAACTGAGCTGCAATTCTGGGACAACAAGAGTTGTCAAAAGGATTTTCTTATTCCAAGCAGGTTTGACTGTCTGCATAACACCTAGTCTCATAAACAAGAAAAATACATCCTAGCAAAGAAATTTACTTTTATAAATCCAGTTGATGTTGGAAAACGTTCATACTTAGCATAACCAGAATCTTACGCGTTATTGAGTACATCAGCAAAACTCCCCATAAGCAAATGCAGAAAAATCTAGAAACAGCGAGAGGCAGCCAGGACTACCAGTCCTAGCATAAATATGATTCTATGACTCTATAAAGATCAGAAAAATCTGAATTGGGACCTGAAAGAGCAAGAAGAAGTACCATTTTGCTCCCCCAACATGAATTAAAAACAAAGTATGAATTTAGTGTCCTTTGGGCATTACATGCAGACTTCACACAATGAATTGGTGATGTGCTACAGAGGTAGGCATAAAAAAACCTCTGAAAGCTAACAAAGAAAAATAAAGCAGGACTAAAGAACAGAACAGTTACTGTCATGAGTTATGGAAAACTAGACAGCTGCTCCATGAAACATGGAATATATGTGGTTTATTTTGCAGAAGAACTAGCACATTGAAACATTTAAAAAGAATGGCTGGGATCAATTATACTGATACATTAACAGAGAATCTAGTAAGGGAAATCACTGCAGTCATCAGAAAGAGAGATGCATGTGAAAGCCTCAAGACATTTACACTGCTTTACACTGTTCACACAAGTAAACTGTCTTAAACTTGCTTCTACATTGTTGTATTATGTACTTGCATTTAAATGTCTACCAATAAAACGCAAGCAAACTTACACTTTTGTCCCATCATTTTCAGGAGGAACTTGACAATTATCGTCCATATGACCATACATGACTATTGGCACAAAAATTAATATTTTAAGAACAAGCTTTTCCCTTCCCACAAAACTTAAATTTCAGTGAAAATTAAACTGCCCAAGTTTAAAGAAAGGACTAGAAAACATTAATTAACAAGCTCCATGCTTGGGCATCATCCCTGCTACTTTCTGAAGGGCTGTTTTAAAGATTTTAAAGATTTACACAACACACAACTGTGTTGCATGTTCCTTTACAGGGAAATGGGGAAAAGTGCCCTACACATGTGAGACAACACTGGGATTCTAGGACACCCATGCAGTTTTGAAGTGTTCATATGAAATTCTTGCTACCTCTAGATGAATGTCTTGCACTACAGATATCATGGCAATAGATCTCTGTCAGTAACTGCTCCTGTGGACAGCAGGTAACAAGGTAAAGAAGTCTAGTGCTCACATCTATTTCGCCAAGTAAACATGGTGTGCCCATCCCAAGCCACTACTGCATCCAAGGCAGGCATCAAAAAATTCAGGCCGCAAAAAATAATCCATACTCCTTATAGACTTGCAGAAAAAGGAGGTGGCGGAGCAGAATAGTTGGGAACACCGAACCATCATAAAACTGTACAAAACAACAGATAAAAGGGATATATACGCGCATTTATGAAAAACTTAGATCAAATCTTACCGAAACCTGGGTTAATATCTTACAAAAACTGAGTTCAAATCTTCCCTCCCACTAAAGAAACAAATCCATTAAGTTCTCATCACATTCAAACTTCCAGAAATAAGCTTCAAAAAAACATGGAAAGTGTAAAATCATGCCAGAGAGTTTAGAAGATCTCTCAATAGCTTTGTAATTCTTTCTGACTGAATCTAAGCATTTAAACAGCTTCTCACTTCCAGTTAGGCCAGACACATGCCTCCAGCTTGGTAATAAAGTTAGAGCAAATCCCAGATCCTCCAGAAAAAGTTCTTGTAGGTTATCCTAACTTCAAGTTTTATTTTCAATGCTTCGATATCACCAAATCCCAAGCTTTGCAGTGGTGGCGGTAACATTGATTACTCCTCAGACATTCCAATTTCTTCCCCTAAACCCTTGCTGGTGCCTGTCCTACTTCCTTTATTTGAGACATGCACCACTATCAGCCTGAAACTACAGTATAGGCATGTCCCTCCTACCCCCATTGCCCACCAAAAACGCTCTGCATAACAACCACGAATCAATTCTTGGTCAAAGTTTTCAACTGGCAGAAACTGTTAGTCGATGTATTTTTGGAGGACAAAGCAGTAGACGTTCAAGACTGCATTCTTCCCAAGTCCTGTCATCCTGCAGGAAGCTGTTTTAAAGAATTTTAAAGATTTTAAACATAGAATGTAAGTGCTTTAAAGTAGAATGTAAAAATTTATTTATTATCTTCTACTAGGAACTTATATTGTGTAGTCCCTACATTTGTCATTAAATTAACAGGAAGCAAGAGGAAAATACCTGGAGCTTTAAAAGAGTAAGTGTACATGCAAACTGTGTAACTACATTCTCTACACCACACGATATTCTAGGTAGTATATAACTACACCCAAGAAAGAATTGTTCCAATTTAAATATATGATTAATTTTAAAATTATTAAATACGATTAAAGCAAAATTATTTTGTGCACTACAACAACAGTGTCACATTTAAAGCACAAGCTCATGGTTTCACATCACAACACACGCATGCAAAAAGAAGCCAAATGAGAAATGCTCAAAAAAAAACCCAACACATAGCAATTAACAGGACCAGATAGCCTGTATATTTCAGAAAATACATATACTGTGGGAATACTCTTGATGTTTGCCTCTTCCCACTCCCTGATTTGCAATTGCAACTATGCAACGCCCACCCCCACAAGCATCTCTCCACCAGCAGGACACAGGGGCATTTTCTAATGTGGAAACATAAGAACAACTAATTAGGTCGGTTTCTTCCATAGACCTGAACTATAAAGTGCACAGACCCCCAGGCCACAAGGGACTCTTATCGGTGACGAAGTTTCCCTCATTTCATATTAAAATGTTCTTCTCGTAACTCAAGCAGCCCCTAAGGGTCTTGCCTCCATCTGGACGTTTACCCAGGACCGGTTATTTTGGCGAACCCCCCCCAGAAGACCTTCATCAACATAACACAATCCCTTCGATCACCGGGGAGGGCTCAGCCCCCGCCGCCCACCCTCACAGCGTC
>NW_010555371.1:11225-37661 GCF_000687285.1 Phaethon lepturus | reverse complement strand
TCTGCCCTCTGCTCTGGGACAAACCTGCTTCAGCGCCCGTCTGAAAACGGGACAAAATGGCACCAGCGTGTACAGGGCCTGCTGGCAAGCACAGGGTACCGGCAGAGGCAACTGGGCTACAAAAAGCGTTGCCTGGCGGGTGAGGGAGGGCTGGGGCATCAGGGAACACCCTGCTTCGGGGGCAGCCGTGGGGCAGGTGTGCCACACGTGGGTCTTGGTCTCTTCTGTTTGTGGATGTGACATAGCTAAATTTGGGGATTCTGATTCTGAATTATTGCCAGGCTTCACCTGAACTGGGTTTTCTTTCTCCCCACCTCCCGCCCCCCAAAAAAAAATTTGGAAAAATGTGTAGCATCCAGCTACAGCGGTCTCTCATACATGATCTGTATCAAACGACAGCCCCAGCAAATAGAGTCTAACCTCACCAGCACTTCAGTTTGTCATGCTTGGAAGCCAGTCCTTTAGAAATATTTTACCTTCTTTTCTTTTTTTCTATTTTTTTGCTTTATCTTTTTTCTTCTCCCCCCTCCCTCCCATTTTTCTCTGATTTTTTTTCTTTAAGTGTGTAAATATTCTGTCTTGTTCCAATACAGTGTTACAGGAGGTATACGAGGAGGGATCTTGAAATGTTTCTGTTCTAATAATCTTCTTCCAGAGAGAAAGAATAGGGCAAAAGGCTAGCGAGAAATTTATTGTCTAGTGTGCAGTGTGTAATTACCATAACTTAAAAAAAAAAAAAAATCCACATGTTGGTGTGTTTGATTTAATGCCATCAGAAGTGTAAGGTTACATGAAATAAATGGCTAATTGGGTTAATTTAATAGCAGGTTAAATCTTTCTTTTATTTTGTGCTAAAGGAACATTAAAATGGTGCAGTTTTCAAGTGGTCTTGGAAAAGTAAAGTAGAGTTTCTTGATAAAAAAAATATATAGTGTTCCTACTGCTAGGTTTATGGTGGGAGTTACTGGCATTCTTCCAGTTCACTGCATGAAAATCTAAGCTGCCTGCATAAGTACAGAATTTAGTGTTGGGTCTTAAGGTTTTGGTTGGCGTGTTGCCAAAGATGTTATGTATTTAGCTGGGAAAATTGCCTGGAAGTTAATTGAGAGGAAAACACTAATATACATCCTCCACCACCTTAAAAAATGCTATGGATATGCATATGTTGCTGATCCTTTATAAGAGATGAGTGTTTGCAGTAAAAAATTAGTTTAAAATTGGTCCAAAATGGGCTGGATCAAGTTTTTCAAGCCTCTCCATTCACCACACTCACAAGTAATATTATTGTTTCTCCTCTCTTTTTAATTTTCCTGCTTGCACCGTCCTTAGGTGAGCCAGCAGCGGGCTATGTCATGACCATGGTCGTCTTTGGAGCGGGCAGAGCTGGGGCACAACAGCTTTGTGCCACCTTCGAGTACCAGATGAGAGTAATTCTCGCCCTCTCCCCCCCAGGTTCCTCTGCTCGATAACTTCACAAAGCTTATGGTGTGGCTGCTTGGCTGCTGGTCTTACTACCACCATTATCCAGTAAATCCTGGAAGCTCTGATTACAGAGTGGGCATTGACACTTAAACTGCTTAAGACCAGCAGATTATTTTTTCCCTCTATGCAACTAGCCACGCTGCTTGCTATCACCTAGCGGAGCATCTCAGGAGCACCGCGTGCCTGGAAGAGCCCCGTTGCGCCGGGCAGTGAGACCCCAGCAGTTCGGCAGTTTTTCTTATTGCCAGAAAAACTAGGTTTTTTTCATCTCAGTAAGTGAAACTATGCCTTTAAACTGTACTGAGCCAGTTTGCAGCAGCAGACCTTGTAAGTGGTTAATGATCACATCTGTAAGTAGGCTCCAGATCAGACAATCGGCTACCTTTTGGAGTAAGGGAGCTGGGAGGCAAGAGGCACAGGGAAACAAAATTAGGAGCTATGCTGAAAGCAAATGATGAAAAGGCTTTCTTCCAATTGTGACCAGCTGTCTTCTTTCGTACACCCGCTGGATGCTCCTGATGCACTGGGCTAGAAGAGACACGAGCAAAGTAGAAACAATGACATTTTGCTACTGTATGAATTCCCTCTCCCTTCTCTTAATCCTGTTCTTATTGGGGCCTTGTGCTGAAAGCTGATAATTTTGATGGCCCCTGAACAAAGCCAGTAGCTTGAATTCCTGCCACCAGCTCCTTCATAATGAATAGGGCTAATGAATGCTAGTAAGTGGTAGGAATCTGTGACCAGCTGCATCAAGGCAGGTAATACAGCTCAGATTTAATTGGGAGCAGGTATTGGAAGGCTGTATTACTTTAATTGGTGAGGGGGGTTTCTAAATGGAAAGGACAAAGTATAATGGACAAATTGTGCTGTACAATAGCACTTAAGCCGGGATTGTATGCATTCGTTAATCTGTTGAGGAATGAGGCAATTCTAAACAATTTTCTCAGTGAAACCAACTCCAGAAAGCTTGTCCCTTTTGTTCTCCCTTGGGAAAATGCAAGATTGAAACAGAAAATACCTTTACCGAGGCAATCATTTGCCACGTGTGGAAAGCGGATACAGCTGTAAACTATGAAAGAGGGATCTTTGTAGTACAATAAAGGATGGAAAAAGAGATAAAGCTGAGGATAAGAGTGGGCCTGTCACTGCATCCAAAGGAGGAATAAAGTGATGACATTTACAGTGACAGATGAGACTGTAAAGAGAACTCAGGACAATTTAGAGAGGGAAATTTGATATTTAAAAGAAAGGGCTCTGATAATTAAAAGTAGCATTACATTAAACTGTTACGCATGTCATTAGTGACAGAAGGGAACTGGTGCCTTTTGAAAAGTTAATGATTCGCACAGACCTGCTCTTGAAACTTTGTATGTAGTAAAGTTCACTTGAATACAGCATGCTGTATGCAACACGGCATAAATTTTCTCTGTGTTTCATAGTGGGAAATAAGAAAGTTATATGATAATATGGAAGGTGTACTGTAAATACCATATGCCAATGTGTGTGCAGTGTGGGTGTGTAAGTGTAGAATCGTTGTACGCTGGAGGTCCAAGGTAGAGTTGAAAACCCAGCATATATAAATATTGTCAAAAATGTTCATTCTGTGGAATCGTTGGAAAAGGCAGGGTGTCTTTTTCTCAAGACACAGGTTCACACGTTTTATTTTTGCCTTGTTTGTGTTTAGCTAGATCTGTTCAACCTAGCACGCCTGTGGCAACAGAAGATAGCTTAAAAAGTAACCTCTAAAGGTAGAGTGTATTTGAAGTGAAACAACACAGCCCATACAGCCAATTTATGTGACTGCTGCAGCAGTAATGGGTTAAGAGAGCGTTTTTAACTGAGTCCTTCTAGCAGGTCTTTTGCTCTGGTATACTTTGTTACAGGTGGGAAAATGAGAAGGATTGAGTGTCCTTCAGAGTTCATGTAGGCTGGGCGGTGGGAGGAGAAAAACAAAACGAAGCTGAAAGTGAGTGTTGAATGGGCTTTCCCAGCATCCCCAGGTGGGTTTCATGTATTGCCTGATGCTGAAAATGAGACAGATTCAGCTTTCTGTACTGGTTGTAAAGGCTGAATTAGCTTACGCTTACTATTGTTTGCGACTAAAAGTCGATACACAAAGCTGAAGCTTATTTCAGAAATTGCGAGTAAGAACCATTTTGTGTTCTTCAACCTTTTTTCGATTTTACAGATAAGGATAGAATTTGGTCTCAAGCTCACAAAATATTTATATGTATGCATAAGGTAAATTCTAAATTAAACTGACATGCAAGAATAACACTATTAAATGCTAAAAACATGTATGAAATTAATACTCTACCCATTTGTGTGAAGAAGGATCAAAAATGTTTTTGCAGAAATCTGCTATTAGCACTGCGTGAACTGCAGCAAAGTTTGCCTGAAAGTAGGTGAGGCACACAATAAAATAATCTATGATAGGAAAACAAAATGACACACAGGACTGCCTACATGATGAGCTATCATTTCCTTAGCCCTCTAAATAAGATGTTTGAACAGTGACAGGCACGGAAGAATTTAGCTGGAAAATAACTTAGATTTAAAAATAAAACATTATTTATGGGTTCCGAGCAGAATCCTTTGAAATCCTAAAAAGATGTACTGATCAATCACTAAAAGTGTCCTAAGATCAATTTTATGCAATAATGATGTTTATTTGATACGGAGAAAATAAGGCATCTTAATGTCACCTTGTCTCCTGTCATATAACATGTGTTATCCCTGTAGAGCATCTCTATCCCTAATCATATGACATTAAAAAGCATTCAGGGAAACTTAGGTCACAGAGGAAAAAGGAGTTTCTTCCAGAAACACCTGTGTTCCTGATCTTTACAAATAAACAACAGCCAGAAAGTGCAGTGACTTTAGTAGGTTGCTTGAATGTTTTCAAAGAAGTTGGAACCACAAACTCTATGTTGAGGTTTAGATAAATATCTAAACACAAAATAAAAACAAAAAACAAAACAAAAAAAAAACTTCTTTAGCCTGAAAAGAAATAGCCAAATTTCATTAAAGTTTGGATAGCTTGCTTTCTCCGTCTGTGCACACATGTGTGTATATATATATGCAAGTGTTTGAAAGAAAAAAAAATGTTTTGAGACGTGATGAGCTCTGAAGTTAGTTCTGAAAATAGTAGCCCTGTCACAAAACTTCATTATCTATATCTGCTTGCTACTGCCATTAACTTCTTGTTCTTTGGACTACATCCTTGCATTCCCCCCATGACCTAAAGGAACCTTAAGGCAAACAAAAACCAACAGTTAATTTACAAATTGAGAGAAGTCGGAGATCAGTATGCCTTGGCATTGAAGGCCTTTAGAAGATGAGCATGTGTCGCGTCCTACATTTCGTAGTTAATGTGCATGAATCATGACTTCGAAAAGCCAACTCTGTGGTCTTTAGAGCTCTCCCTGGCACCCAGCCTTCACAGCAAAGCTGGAGTGCAGAGCTGCACGGTCTCTCTGACATGCAACGAAGCCGCCACATTGCTTCAGCGTCTTCAAGCAGCTGCTTTGTGGTAGTAATAGCTGGTTACTACTCATGTGTGTTATGTGAGGTTGGAAGAGAGGAACCAGCACTAAGGAGTTGCGTGTCCTCTCACAGGATCCCAAAACAGGTGGTGCCACACTGCACTCTGGCCCGTGAACATCAAGAGTTCTTCTGTTTCTGGAACACCCATGGCTTCTGTGCAAATTGGCATACAGGGTTGCTTACTTATGCTTGCTTCTCAAAGAAAAAACTGTTAATTCATAAATTAAGTATAATAAATATATTCCTGAAATGCTATTCTTCATGAAAACTATTACACTATTAATAACTATTAAGCTTGAGGGATTTGATGTAGATGAGACTGAGAGGAGACACCGCCAGTGGTAACAACATGTGGTCTGTATGTTGGAAGAACTTAAGGACACAGCCCACCGCATGTGCAGCTTAACACCTTTTGCATCCTTGTACCGCTGCTGTTGGAAAATGGATGTTTTTGATCTCCTTCTTTTGACAGTTACTCCTTAAAGGTCAGGCTATTGTCTGCCCCTTCCACTAGTCAGCATGATTAAGTGACTGAGTAATAACTACTGAGTGCTTGTTTAGCTGCAACTCCTGCAGCTGGGGCAGCAGCCTCTGTGCAATTCCCATCACGTCTGTGTTGCATAGGGAAAAATCCATGGGGAAAGGGCAATCTGTGCCCTCACCAGGTTGCCAGCATCTCTGCTGAGTGAGCCCAGGACGGCAAGAAGTGGAGTGCCCAAGCTGATCCCTCGTGCAACTCCCAGAGCCAGGGTCCTCTCGGTGGTCTCCTGAAGGAAATACTCCCCTGCACTATCCCCAGGGTACGAATGTTTGCTAATGGCCCGGTTCACCTCAAGTGACTCTCTTTCATGTAAAGAAATGAAAGAAAGCTTCATGTGGTAGAAGATGTAGGAAAGAGGATAAATAAAATCTGAGAAGAAAATGGAGAAGGAATCTATGGAATGTAAATCAGTCACTGGAATTTACATCCAGGATTTTTCTCATTGCTACAGATCTTTGAGATTTTGCTATATTCATTTTGCATGAGGAAATTCTTAAGACGGGTAGATACTGTTTTTGCCTCTACATATATGAGATTAAAAGAAAGGGGAGATCATGAGGTAATGTACATTTGTTTATTCCTGTCTCTCCTTATTTTCTTATAAGTGGCAGATGTAGACTTCCACAGCTTATTCTGATTACTTCTCTCCTCATTTTATACTTTCTAAATAAAACATAAAATAAAGTACATTCAACTTCTGAGGGCAGTTTTGGAGAGGAAGAAAGAAACAGAGAATACCTTTACAATCATAGAAATGAGTTTTGTCTGTCTGTGCAGATGTGTTGAGACCACCTAACCAGTTCCAGTCTAAGTATGTAAACTCTTCAGAAAATGTTATATTTTGTGCAATTGAAGGACGGAAAAAATGCAAAAGATAATTCTTCTTTGGGAAGTACTCTTGTTCAAAGTAGACGATGAAGCATAAGTAATTGGAGAGGGGAAAAAAAAGGGAAGTTTTATTCTACTTCTGCACCAACAAGGGTAAAACTGAAGAAACTCTAGAGAAGTCAAAGGAGTTGTACATAATGTGCTTGGAGTTCATGAGGACCCGGGTCAAAATTTCTACACTGACAAATTTTTCCTCTGCTTCAGTGTCTTTACTAGAATTTGGAAGTGTGGTTTCACCCCTGATAGACCTGTTGGACCCCCACTCACTCTGCTTGAGCTGCAAATGCATGCAGCAATGTACGTGGAAAGGAGGACGAAATATGCCTGAGTACGCCTGTGCACTGTACTTTGCAATTTACACTGGGGGAAGGCTCTGTTTACATGAATGAAAGCGTATGAGCAGTTTGGCAAACTTACTGGGAACCATTTACTTGTCAATACTACAAGGAAGGCTCTTAATTTACTTTCTTAGTAGATTTCTAGGGCTTCTTTTTTAGTTTTAGCTTTTCTCTTATAATTTTATCTTCTGCTTTCGTTTAAAAATAACTTTACAGTGCAAAAGTACATCTGGTAACACTGATAAAAATATAAAAGAAATTAAAATCCCTAAGCATTTTAGATGGGGTTTGGAATTTGGAATGTTGTTCCTTTTTCAGTTATCACTATAACTGAGTTCAGTCTCTCTCTTTTCTCATTCATTAACTTCCTTCCCAGAAGTAGAGGCATTTCAGACATAATACCCTGTAAGGAAACAGTATAGCCTTATCCTGCCCACTTGTTGCTGTCAACTGAGAAATGAGAAGGTGAAAACTACTTGAGAATTAAAGTAAGTAAATGAATTTTGGAAATCTCCAAAGCCAACACATGCTGTGAGTATTTTAATTATGTAACCTGTCTTTGAATGAGCAACCATTGCCATGTTAAAGTTAATAAATCATTAAAATATTGTCAGCGGTGCTTCTAATGATGTTGTAGGCAACATTTTATTTAAACCACTCTAAGAGGTTTTTTCCTACCTGAGTTGGTCTAAATTCCTACCCTTCCTACCGGGAAACTACTGTTCTGATTTTAGTTTCAATCTCCAGTTACAATAGGATAGAGTTGTTTAACTTTTTGGTGAGCATAATTTACATTTGTTCCTGCCTGAGCATTCTCAGTCTAACTATTGTTAATTTTTTTCCTTCGGAAAACTACTTTTTTTGCCCATCATTTATGATAATTTTAGAAGGTAACAGAATGATGCCTGACCAAAAAAAAAAAGAAAGAAAAAAAAAATTTTAAAAAGGACATGTAATTGTCAGCCATCTCCAGTTTCCAAATAAGTAAAGTTTTTTGTAAAATGATTCTGAGTAGATCCCTCTTGACATGGAACACAGTATCTGAGGTCCTGAGCATGGACTGTCACAACTGTCTGAGAATTTTTATAAGCTCAGTCACAGAATTAACTTCAATACTTTCACTGTTTTTCTTCTTGCTCTTTCTTCCAATGTCTTGTTGTTTGGGGAAAAAATGTTGTTTCTCTTCACAGACCCTTATTAGTAGCAGCTAATCCTTCTTATTCATGGTGTTGGACAGAAAAGACTAGTATTAAAACGTATAATAGATGTTACTTAAATTTTAGTAGGCATGGAGATGTTCTGCTGTTTGTGCTGTACTCGGATCTTCTGGAAATGCAGTTCATTGGGAGTATTTAACAATAACAAATACACTTCTTCAGGCAAAAGCATTAATCAGCAATGATCTTGCATTAGGACCCTCCAGCCATTTATGTGGCCAGCAGAGGTTCCTATCAGCAGGGACACTCACCTCTCAGCACTGAACCACATCAGAAAAGGGTGTCTACTTGGAGTGGGAGAGAAGTTCATGCTTGCTGTATCCATTTTTCTCTTTTCAGTTTTTGTTTCGTCCTCTCTCCTCAGGGTCCATCTAGATGTACTTTAAATGTTCAGAATCTTGCATGCTAGCTGAGCACATACAGCTGGATGTATTGGAGCTTGCATTGCAGTTAGTGACCAGCTGGTGATGTTTAGCACCAAACATCAGCTTGTTTCAACTAGCGCTCAATATCTAATGCTTTGCTCTGCTGGAAAGCAGTGCTATATACCCCAGTGCTGTATGGTTACGTATTTATCTTCCACATTTCTTAAGGCAAAACTCACTGATGTGTTTCTCTGATGTGCTCGTGATCTAAATACCATGTTTGCTGTCAACAAGTCATCTGATTCAAGAACCTTAGACTTTTTTTTCTTTTTCTTTTTTCCTTTTTTTAGGAGGAAGGTGAGGAGCAGCAACCTTCACATCTTAAAACCATTTATGCCTCTAGGGGACCAGTCATTATCCTGCAGCAGGTACTTCAAGCTGGCAAATCAATGGAGAAGATCAGGGATGAAGATGAAAGCCCCTGCTAGTCTTGACCCTTGCCACTTCTTTTTTTTAAGTGTCCTTCAGTGTTGATCATGCAAAGAGTTGTGCTTAGGCTTATTTTACCACCAGCCAAGATGGAGAGAACTCATTCTTCTTTTGAACTTACTTTTCTTTTCTCCAAAGGCTTTTTGAAGCAGCCTCAGGTTTAGGGCTAATGTTTTGTCTTTCTCTTGCTCAAGACTTTTCTTTTTCCTTATGTTGTAATGACCATCATGTAATGACAATAATGACATACATGATCTGGTCTTACTGCCCTAGAACCAGGAAACTGAGTGCAGGGATGTCCTCATAACAGCTTTTGTTCTGAAACAGGGCTAAGCATAATGGATGAATAATTTACTTTGGGGATGGCTGGAGATGGTTCTTTTAATGCAGAGACATTCTGCTTTATAACAAACATGGAGTGTGAAAGTGTGTCAGTGATTAGGAAGAGGAAGGCTACTCCATGTGGAAGTGGGCAAAGTTATTCTTTCCATTGCTCTGCTAAACAAATTGTAAAAGGTACAATTTATTTTATAATGAATGAAGACTACCTGTTATTTTAATTATTGCTTCATTGGTCGACCTTGTTGCAGTTGTTCATATAAAACAGCAAATCAGCATCATTTTGAGTGAGCAAAGGTAAGAACTAACTAAAATCTAATCTCTGTTTTTAAAAGAGATTACTATACATTATCCTTACTGTGACACTCCAAAAAAAATGTTTTAATGAGATTGAGGAAGATCCCAAAATAAGGTATATGAAAAGTTCAGGAAATACAAAATTACTGACAACAGTCTGTTGAAGACAGAGAGATATTTTAGTGCCTTGTTTGAAACTCCTTAAATTTGCCTGATTTTAAAAAGTATCCAACATATTTTTGAAAACATAATGCCTTTCAAAGTGTCTCTTGTAAACCACCAAATACTAGATATTCTAATCTCTCACAAAAGTCTGAAGTTGTAAGTTGGAGAGGTTGTAGGGTCTTAGCTTATTTTAGTCATCAAAAATATAGTGAGTCTTCTTTCGACTTTTAAAACTAACCTGGGTAAAGAGGTATCTGTGCTGTCCAGGCTTAGACCTCACATTGTGGTTGAGCATGGAACTCCCTTTTAATATTATGAAGGTAAAGACTTTATTGTTTCCAAAATCAGTTCAACTGAAGAAGGAAGCATTTTCCCATAATTAGTCCATTCCCTACACACATTCTTTCTCAGCGGTGACCAATTGCTAATAGTGCAGTATTTAGACATATCCTTCATTATCTCAATTTTAGCATATGCTTTAACATAACTGGTGGAACAGCAAGTCCCCAAAGTGTGTTAGTCACAGTTTTAGATTAATTATTAGATTAAACCTCAAATGAGGTTTTAACAATCTCTTAGATTCCAAATTCTTCATGGTCTGTAAAGATCTTAATTTATGAGACTTCCGCTACTCTGTAGCTTGCTCCTCAAAAGTTGTGACCTGATCTCTCTCTATTTATACTAAAGCTGTACCTTGACTCATCAGTTCTTAGTGTGGAAGGGTGGGAGGAACATGGGAAGAAGGCCACTGAAGACCTGTGCATCTCCCATCCAGGCATGTTTTCTCTGGTTGTCACCAAAATGCCTTCCTCTGTTCTTCAAAGATGAGCATGAGATGAGGATTTTGTCTGTAAAATCAAAACCCAAACCCCACACTTCTGCATTACACCCAAATATGTTCCTTCTGTGTGGTAGGAGCTGCAGAAGTTAAAGTCTGAAGCAAAGAAATAGCTGTTATGAATTAAGAAATGTTAATGAGGATTAGATTTACCTCAAACCTAATAATCTTGAAAAATAACCTTCTGGGAACAGCTTCAGTTTTGGAGATAACCATGATACCTTACTTATTCCCAAGTGTGATGAGCCCCACGTGGCAGTCAATCCTGCTGCAGTTGTTTGCTTCAGATGTCTGGGTAACACATTAGTGGCCTCTCTTTGGTAGATCAATATTCTAATTGTGCTTGATCTTGTGTTAGCATGTTTATAGACCTTGAAATGTGCAACTAACTGCTCATGCTATTATCAAGCTAGTTTGGGTTCTTTTAGCTAAACTTGCTGAAATGTGAGTCAATGCCCTGTTGTGGGTGTTACTGGAAAACAAAATTTGACAAATACTGTAAAAACAAATCAAAGCAAATTTGTGCCTGTTCTGAGCATTTGAAAGGCCATTTCCTTACATTTGTTCCTATCTTTTCATGTACTTCCCAACAGAGATCTGTGTAACTATTTATATTCATATTTCTGTATTCCTTTTCAGTTAACCCAAGGGTTAAGTGTTTTACCGATTCAACTTGGGTAACCTTTGGTTCTTAGTGGAATTCCTTGAAAAAACGCACAAACAACCCCTTTTCATGTTTGAGCACTGTGAATACAACTCTTTAGTCTTATTGTTACAGAAGACCTCCTGATGCAAGTATCTCGTCACCTCTGAAATGTAGTTACAGCGTTGGAGGATGTGGAGGCAGCATTGTCCCACTGAAGAATGAAAGCGGCTAGACCACCGCTTTAGTTCAGTTTTACACTTAAGGAATAGCCCCTACTGCTACTGTTCCCTCACCTATGAGAATGAATGAGGTAATGTTTGTTCTGTTGTTTTTTACTTTTCCAGTGTTTCTTTCTTTACTGCTCAGCACACATAATCTTTTACGATGGGAGATTCGATGATTAATTTTTGTAGCTTACTGTTGATTCCTATGATCTTGTTGGCCAAAGACTTTTACTAATAATGTCATACGAACATGATCCTCAGCTATCAGGAGAGGTTTCAAAATCTAGGAGCAGAAACAACTATGTTAATGAAATGTATGTACCTTTTAGACACGTTAAGTACTTTATGAGCTGGGAATAGTCTGAATTTATCACCGAAGCTGAATTGTTGATCATGGCAGTATTACCATTTAGGAGCTAAAACTGATCTGGAAAAAATAGTTTACATTATCAGTAGCTTCTCTGTCAACCTTCTATCTCTCTTGATCAAGAAATTAAGTCCTTGGAAAATGAATATACAAAACAAATGTCTGTTGTACAGCAAGAAGTTCTTTAATTTACTTCCTTTTGTTTAAAAGTGACGTCTGTTTAGCACGTCGGTTTAGACATGATTTAAAGCAGTTGACATGACAGATTGAAAACTTAAAATGTAGCATGAATAATACACAGTAAATTTATGTTGGGATGTTTTTATTCACTAGGGAGCCCTGAATAAGTTAGCAGCACTTGCAGCCACAACTTGTATACAGGGGAATAATTTGTATTTATTCCATTCTTCCAAGGAGCTAACTGATGTGTGTGCGTGTATATATAAACATATACATACATGTGTGTTTGTGTATACATGCATAAAATACGTATGTCTATATGTATATGCATATAGTCAGATGAGACTCACACACACACAATCCATGCAGTTTATTAACAGTTAGCATATCATCTCTAACTGGAGCTTACTGCAATTTGAGATGTGCCCTGCTAGGAGCTAATGAGCAAACTCCTGCCTAATATTGACAATTAATCAGGCATAAAAGCATCTAGGATCAGGACCCATTGCCAAGCATAGAAGACTCATACAGACTTCAATGAAACATGATATGTGAACAAATTTGTCTAATTGTATATCAGTCCTATGAACAAATTCCCACCAAAACACTTAATTATCTGCAGTACAGAAGCAATGCATCCATCTCAGAATCTGTTAGTGGCTTTTTGGTTTGTTGTAAGCCATTTACCGTAACTAATATATTGAAGGAAGTATTATTATGTTTCCTTGCCAGTGTTCCTGTTTTAATTGGTCTTGTATACTTGAGCCAATATCTGTGCATTGGCTAGAGTAACAGAGTAATGGTTATACAATAAAAAATGATCATTATTGGCTGAATACTTTTCTTCTGTTGGGGAGAGAAGATTTGGTCTCAAACTGATAAAAGTAATCTCAGAAGTCCAAAAAACAGTGCAATAAAAGGATGACCCTTGCAGTCTATAGCAAAAGAATAAAAAACATTATTGCTAATATGGAAAACATGTATTTGCTCAGATTCTATGAACTTAACACTGATAATATATCTGGTGCACAACTAATTTTTTCTTCTAGAATAAAAACTGTGTACCCCTTTCTATTTTAAAATCATGGTAGAGGCTTTTTTGGCAACATCAATAGAAAGCCTGTTATGACACACAACAGAAAATCACTTGAAAAAGTATTGCTGTTACTCACTACAAAAGAATGATTTGTGCAAAGATAAGATGCTTTGGCCTTGAGACACGCACAAGTAAATTGGGTAGTTTTCCTAAGAAGCATTCTTGTTGAACTGTTTTTCTTTTCCATTGCAGTTGACAATATGGATCTGTAGTATATTGTTGGATCTGCTGTGTGATAACACAACAAAGCCTGTGTTCTGCTCTCAGCAGTGTTATTTATACATCGTAATGTTTTTCAAAGTACCGCTTTGGTGTTCTTCCACTGTTTTTTTGAAAAAGACAAGATGACCTGCCCCCAAAACAGATAAATAAATGAATAAGTAAATAAGTAAATAAATAAGTAAATAAATAAAAGCAGCTATAAGTCAGATTCAAGTCTAGATATTCCACTGACAGTAAAGCCCCTTTTTCAGTTTATTTATGGATGAAGAGCTGCACCTTGCAAATGATGTAATATAAGCCAGAGTCCATCGCTTACAACTGGAGAAGGCAAGAGCTGCTCAAATCTTTTTCTTTAGCCTAATGCTCTGTAAGGACAGCAAGACTGTCTCTGGTATTGGGCTGAGGATCGACTACGAGTAGCTGACAAGCCGCAGTCTTAAGTGGAAGGCAAGAGCAGTGAAGGAAGCGGGCTAAGCATCTACTCATTTTTATTGGAAGATGTCTCATAGTAAGAAAGCTCAGTATCACTGCTGAGCTTTCATACTGAAGTGTATCTTCATGTGGTCTCGAGGAGAGACCCTTCTGTCCTGGATGCCAATCAGTTGTGCTCAGCCAGAAGCTGAAGTGACACTTACTCATGGCTGGAAATCAGGGAAAGAAGCAGGAAGGGATTTATGCTAGGCAACAGCACCAGGCTTAACTCATCCTTAGGCAGCAAAGAAAGGGAAAAAAAAGATTGTTTAAAAATTTAATACTGCTGCATTTTGGAATACACAGGTCACCAAAAATAAAACAAGACTAATAATGATTTTCCTTTGTACTCAGAATTTACATTTTCATGGTCAACACTGCACTGCTTGGGGAGGGAAGGTTATTATTTTTATTATTTCCAGTTGTTCTAATAAGCAAGGACAAAATGAGAAAGAAAAAAAAAGTAAGGAAGAAAGAAAGTGCAACACTTCATTAATTGCCCCCTGCTTCCTTTAGCATCCCAATGTCCTGATAAAATGGCTGAATAACCTCTGTGGCTCCAGCACAGGTAACATTCTTTTTCACAGTGCAGAATGAATATGTATTCTGAACAGGTGAAAGAAATAAATTCACATGAAAGACACTGTATTCTTGGATATAAACTTAGGAAGATGTGTGGTCTTTCTATCTAGGACATCTTTTTCGTTTTCTACAGGAAGATAATTTCTTTTTCCCTTTCTGAATCATTATTTGTTTTGGCTAATCACAATCAAAGGAAAATATATTAACAGCTGTAGTGTCATACATCTGTTTTTCTCTTAATTCACAGTAAATCAGTAGTTTCATGGATAATTTGCTACACCCAAAGCAAGCAGACATGGAAATGCAACCATCATTGAAAATGTTCTGCTGTAAAGAACAAGAAGAACAACTCTTTGCTAAAATCATACATAGTACCTTTAACTTCCCTCTTTTCCTTATTTCTTTTCTAAATGGCTCTAGCCTTTAGAACTTGTGGTATTTCTCAGAACAGTAAAGATTTGCGGGAGAAGGATGGACTTCACAACTCTATGAGAGTTATATTCCGAAGCCGTTTATTGTCTTGTCTGACTCCAATATATATCATAATTTTCGCTTAGCCGCTGTGCACACACTCATGATTGGTTACAGCTTGTTACACACACTATTGCAATTGGCTATATACAAAATATCACGCGCTGTCCACGCGCCCCTCACACAGTCAGGATTGCTGCTTGCAGGTGTTCCTGTTTTCCTCACTTCTTCTTAACTGTTTACCACAGCTCCTTCTCCTCAAGACCGAGCCCTGCAGGGTGATCCCAACAAAGATTATTCCTTTCTGGCCATCAAACGCCTTTCCTCAACAAAGCCACATTCTTACAACTAAAAGTCAAGATGAAACTATACTGTGCTCAGGATCAGGGGCAGCACACAGAGAGAAGAGGTTGCGGAAAGTTTGCTTGCTCTCTCCTTTACTTTCCCTGCAGCTCACGCTACTTTGATGGAAGTTTTTGGCACAGTCACAAGACTAGACAGCATTCTTACTTAGAAAGGGACATCTTCTGCCTTTGCCCACCCAGCTTTAGAGAGTTCAATTTTCCTACATACTCACCCTCTTACCCATTGTAGTGAATTAATTTGAGACACGTTTTGGAGTGCTCTGAGTGAAAAACATCAAAAGCAGTACTGCAACACATACCCTGTGATCAAAAGAGATAAGACCAGTGAGCGTGTGTCTGTATATCTATAGATGTATATACACATGAGTCTATAATTAGTTGTAATAATATATGCATATATATGAATACACACATCAAGTTGACATCTCAAGATAGCATCGAATGCTTTTGTTAATTTCTGGCTGTTTATTTTTTACATGTGTTTATTGATAAAATGCTTAATAGAGTTCATTGACTATCCTTCTGTTCACCCTTGTGCCCAAGCCAGACCCACTTCAATAGAGCAGTGATGCCAGAGCAGGGCAGACATGTCATAACAGGGAGGAACAGGAGGAGGAACTAGTTGCCAAGGGAGCAGGTGACATCGCAGATCAGGTCCCTCCATCCTTGGGACACAGAGCTGCCTGATGCTCCTGGGAGAATAGGTCTCAACACAAAGCACTGCTTGAAGAGTTAAAACTATTTAGCAATCAAAAGTAAACTTTGGATAAAGTTGGGCTTTTGTCATTTTTTTTTTTTTTACTTTTCTGTTGAAAAAATATTTGAAAAACTCGGGGAAGCAATCGTTATGTCAGAACTGTTTATGTTTCAAAATATACTTGCCAAGGCGAGAGAGGCTGAGCGGTTTGTAAGCCTAGCCTCCAGGCTCTGTCAACTGTCCTGAAGACTCATCTGGAATTATAAGTGAAGGCTGGAGGCAGACAGAGAGTGCCTACCTAGACCAGCTAACAGGTTTGGGACGGCTATAAACTTAGGGGAACTGTTGAGTGACCAGTGCATTATGCTTTTTTACCTGTATGCACCAGTGGCACTCAGCTTTGCTTTCCTTAATTCTGCCTAAAATCACTAGAATTTGGAGGTTAGGGTATGCTCATATCGCTTTTCCCATGTAGTCATGGTTAGTCAATATAAGGTACAACTAATTTTCCCTTGAAGAGCAACCGAACGAGCATCTGGTTGAGTCATCCACTGACACACCAAGCCTCATTTTAAGGCAACAAAAAATAAGCCATGAAGGTAGCGCGTATGTTGAAATGGCTGCAGTTTGATGAATAGAAAAGTTCTCGGATTCTGGAAGGGAAAATAGATTCCCTCCACACTAGTAAGCTTTTTTGGAAAAGTCACTGTAGTAAAAGACTTTTATCCAAGCAACACAATTTCTCTGTTCATTCAGAAAGCCTTGAAGTACAGTCCTAACTGGGAGGTTGTACTAAAAATGGATTAGAGGCAAAGTTCTTTCATGAGTTTCAATCTGGTTAAACAAAAAAAACAACAACAAAAAAACCCCAAAAATAAACAAAAACAAAGTGTGAAAAAACACGATTAACTTTCAAGGTGAAAGGAGGATTTGTAAACAAACTTTGTTCCTGAAGACTGTTTTCCTTTGAGCTTAGTCTGTAGTACATGGCCTTCAATGGCACTGCATATGTTTACAGGTTATGTATATATCATGTGCTGTTTTACTTTGAATAATATGCACCTTCGTAGAATATGACACTGTTAACAACCCTAGAGGAAGAATTTAGTCAAATTGCTGCCATAATCAGAAAGCACTGAAAAATTTCTCTGAAACATCTACGAAGTTCTTACATTTCAGAACTTTCAGAAATTCAGAAGATGGCTACAAACAGGGTGGTGTTATTTGTGCAAATATTCAAAATTTTAAAGACCAAAAGTAAAGTATAGCAAGGAAGAAGTAAACTGTGCAGAAGACAGTGTAAAACTGCTTAGGTCCTGGTTAAGGCTATGGAATAGAAGTAATAAAAAGTTTGTAAAGGTTTTGTTAGACCAGCTGATAAAGGTGAAAGAAAGAGTCAAATTTTTAGATATACAAGACCTTTCTGAAGCCTGAAGTAGAAAAAATAGAACTTCATGGTAACACATTCACAATTAATTTAAAGTAAAAAGTAAATTTCACTATTTATGTGCCTTAATAAATGATACTGAGGCAGAAGATAAAGAGAAACAATTTGTATTAGCATTCATTGCAGTAAAATATCATTTTTTTGCTTCCAACATAGAATTATCAAGGAATGTATTAGAAGTTTGAGGAACATCATTTGTCATTACATATCTGCCTTTTCATATGATAAATAACTTTTTAAAAATTGATATAACTATGCTTGTAAATATCCTTTAAATCATCTTCAAACATTTCTTCCATATACTGAAGATAAAGGAGAAATTTGATTTTGATATTTTCTTGCTTTTAAATGTCATACAGAAATATGTGTATTTCTTTCATGGTTTAAACATGTATAAGCTTTACATTTTCTTTTAATGAGGACATTAAAAACAAAAATGACATGTTTGTGCAATGTTGCTGCCAGAGAAACAGAAAAGGCAAAGAGTACAAAATTTAAGATTCCTGTCAGTGATAACTTGAGTATTTTGGTAATTTCGATAAGAGCGGTACTAACTTCTAGCATAGCAATCCAAGTTGCTAAAGGCAGATGGGTGCCATCTTGGTCCCAAGATGACTATAAGAGTCACTGCTAGAAGTGCATGTTCTGTGGGTGTTCCCTCTGTGCACAGGTGACATGAACCCTCATGTTGGAGGATGGACTGCAGGTGAATGAAACCTCAGCTCCCAGCAAAGAGTCCATCTGAACTTGCCAACCAGTGGAAGGGGGTAACTAACTGGAAAATATGTCAGCAAGAAGCAGAGCAATGAGGGGAAGGTCTGGAATAAGAAAACAAGTCACTGAAGAACTGCTTGGAGCTGTCCCGTGAGGTGCTCCTTCCCCACCAAACCCACTTGCGTGTAACGCAACAGCATAACCATGAATCTGAATTTTTGGAGTATTTATTGGAAAAGCTATTTGATGCTCTGTTATACTTTTAATTTTGTTTAGAAAATTGCAACTCAACAGACTAGAGCAAATCTCACTTAAAATCATGTCAATTCAACTTTAATTGAAGAAGTGTTCCAACAGCATTTATTAATAGCAGAAGATTTCAATAAATACATCCATAGCTGACCCAGTTGTAACAGAAGCTGTATTTAAATAATTCCTTATGAAAGTACAAGGAAACCAAAGAGAATTTTTTAATAAGATTTCTTCAAGTCAAAATAGAAGCTCCCACCACTTATCATTTGGTGAAGCAACTGTCCATGCCCTTGTTTTGTCTTTGTTAATGTAGATTATACATTTAAAGTGTCTGGGTTCAATTGTTCAACAAGTTGCAATGAAACACACAGGAGGGGACTGGAGAGAATCCATATTTTCCCCTAAGTTCACTCAGTGAAAGGTGGCTGCAACAGACTTCGTTGCCCCCTCTTTAGAAATACAAATCGCCTTTGGGCTGAGAAAAAGAATCTAAAATTCCAGACACTGAGGAACTGATCAAGAAAACTCAGAACCACTGAAATAGGTGATAAAACCAACATTTCCCAAGTCTTCCAGAACTAGTGAAAAAAAATTGGTGGGTATATAAAAAAAACTTACAAAAACATATCCAAATAACCATGTCAAATATAATTTCTCATTAGCCTTATATAGGTAAAAATGTTTAGCAACACTAAACAATACGGTATTCAAAATATAGAACATCTAGTTTAATGCAGATTAATTTTTAACAAGAATTCCTATGCAGTAGGCAGATAGTTCCCACATTCCATTGTGATTGACAAGCCTGACATATGGAATAGTTCACAAATTCCCAGGTGACTGACAGATGGAGAATAGAAAGGCGGATAAAGTTGCCTAGAGAGCTGAGGACGATTTCATATTCAGCGGTTTTGATCAAAAGGATTCCAGATCTCACACTAAATTTAGCACCGCTGGCAATTAGTGCATGATTTATTCAGTCCTTTCATTTGCTGGTTGACAAATGGAAAACAAGCACAAAATTAAAAATAAGTTTATTTCCAGCATTTCGGATATTTAAAATGTGTGTGTCTTTGTTTGCACATAAATTAACATGAGATGAATTTATAGTGAGATTAAATCTGAAATGGAGATGCAAGCAATAAATAAGAGCTTTTTTATGTATCTTTCGGGCAGAACAGGTGTTTGAATTAAGAAATACTAATATGTTTAGCAGCATGACTCCACCTTTAGCATTAGGGAGTTGATGCTTCCCTAAATTTAGAATAATCTTTTCACAATTTAAGATTATTTCATAAGCTTCCAGCATAGGTGACCATCTGTAAGTCAATACTAATGCTTTTTAGACCTATAATAATAAAGAAAAGCTATCACCATGTTTTCTGAACACAACTGAAGAGCTGCATTTTTCCTAGAGTTGTGTCTGCATAATTCTTATAAGTGGCAGTTAAACACAAACACAGAGTATGGGAATCTTCCCAGTAGTGGTAGCATCACTATTTATGAAATATATAGAGGAAACTCTTAAGGTCTGCGGATACAAATTGTTGAAGATATAATTCCTGTTTCTCATCCATTCTACTCATTTTGGGGTGAAGAGACATTTAGTCCAAAATAAAGCGTTCACGAGAACCCTTTGGACAGAATATGGCAATATTTCATCCAGAAACGGAGAGCACAGCATGGTACAGCCACTCCTGGGGGAATCTACAAGTCAGGGAATTTCAGGTACATGCTTTCAATGCAGAAAACAATCTATCATGTAGTATGAAGAATGATAAGAAATGTTGATTTCTAAATCTAACCCTGAATTTAGCATGAGCTTGTGCTCATCTTCCAAGGGATAATGCAGGCAGTGTAAAGCTCTGGGTATATCTTTCAAACACCGAAGTGCAGTTCTGAATGGCTTGTGGAAAATACCATAATTTGCAGCCTTTAAAGTTGTAAGCCTGTAAGTCTACAAAAGGTACTCTTTTGCAACAAATAAAGAGATATTAAGCTAATCTGAATAGAAAAAAAATGTCACTGCTCTTAGTGGAAAGGTGGAAACTACTGATGGTAAATGTTTTACATCCTGAGAGATAGAGGAGCTTGTTATGAACTGGGAATAAACCCTTCATTCCACCATTTAAAATTGTTACCTACTTATAACTGAAATTACTTTAATTTTTTTTTTTTGTGGCTTCAGAAACTTGAAATAATAACAGACAGAGGTGCAATGTAACTGTAGTTATACCTACCATCTAAGAAAGAAATGTATGTTTCCAAAGTCTCCATGAAGATTCACCCCAGTTTTTAGCTCATGGCTTTAGGAAGTGAATGGTTTAACATAACACTAGCATAGCCCAGCCTGAGAAGAACACACTTTGTGCTTCACTGCACTCCGTTTCCCCTCTTCACAAGACCCTGTGGCTTAATATTGCCATTTTCTCCTCCTCTGGATATTTTTTCCTTGCTCCCAGCAGCAACCCAAAGTAATTCCCAGACAAGCAGACTCAGAGCAGTCATGGTTTTATTTTCTTTTACAGAATTCCCTCTCCACTCCCCTCATGCACTACAGCAAAATAAAATCATTGTTTCTCCATAAATGTGAGTCCCCCCAGACTTTTCTCTGCACCTCTGAAAGACAATAATTAAGCCTCCCAGCTCCGCCCCTTCCTTTATACTTCTTTTTACATTTAAGAAAAAAAATCTATTGCATTTCTAGTATTTACAGCTGTGTGCTCTGGATGGCAGTATTTGGGTGAATGTGTAGAGTATCCATATTTCTTGGGGGGAAGGGATGGAGGAGGGGAAGAAGACCTCACAGAGAAAATATGTATACAGAATTATCCTTAGTGTGTCTAGAAAGTCAGACTTTGTGTCTGCTCATTTAAGTTATGATATTTCCCCTGTCTTCTCCAAGTCCTAAAAGATGAACATTTGATTCACTGGATCACTGGGGTTTACAAGTACCTAAAACTTTCAGTTTGTCCAAAACAGTTGTTTTGTCCTTAGGGATGGGAGAGAAGGAGGCAGGGCTGGGAAGAGAAGCACCGCATGCTCACAAAAATCCTTCTGGGAGCCCGAGCGCCCAGAAAATCTGCCCCGTTCGGGACCAGGGGAGAGCAGAGCTGCGTCGTTGTTCTTTCCTCTATTACCTCTAAGCAGCAAATGTTACCCTCTTTCAAAAAATGCAGACTGTCTGCTTTCATGGGCATAACCACAAAGTTACTATTGCGTAGAAGGCTCTGAGCGAGTGGTAGGTCAGTGGGCCTTTTTCAAGACGTGCCTGTTTTGCTCTTTTCTTTTTTTTTCATGTCCGCCTTACTTTTTTTCCTTCTTTCTGACAGACGGGAAGGCAATGCTTTGTGGTTTCCGGTAAGGCAACATCTCCTTTTATTTGTAGCTACACAGAGTAAAGACATGCATTTAAAACACAATGTGAAATTCTGTAAATTCAGATTATACTAAGCAGATTGGATCTGGTCCAGACACTGGATTTTTTATGCTTCTGTCCTGTGGTTACCAGTGCTTCAATGTTCTTCATTATTCTGTGATGAGTATTATTGCTAGCTTTGTACTGATATACTAGGAAGGGAGTTTTGTTGAACTGTTAATCTGATGCCAAATAGGCTTGTCCCTTCCTTGTTGCAGCCATCGCTATGAGTGGTCTCAGTGGCACTAAGGAGCTCCCAACAGCCACATTGTGGTATTTTTGCTATGTGTTCTGCATAAAGCAGATTTTAAACCCTTGAGTTAAAGATCTGTCTTGTTCTCCTTTTGCTGGTGATGCCCTGCACCTACTGAGAGTATGTTCACACCAGACCTGGCTGCGTAGTAATAGAGGAATCAGAGGCGCAAAGAATTTTTTTTTTTGTCTCCTTGTGAGTTACTTTCCCTGCACACTACTGATTACTGATAATGAAGTCTTCAGTTTTTCCTGAGGAGTTCAGATGGTTCATTTGGTGAATTGTTTACTACGTTTACAGTTTTCACACGGTATTGTTCCTTGACCGTGACTGGATGACTAAACTTTTAAATAGGAGACTAGGAGAATAATGAAGAGTATGACTCCACTGGTAGCAAAAAAATCAGATTGAGTCACATCTTCATGAATCTGTCTTTCATTATTTGACCAGCTGGAGTTTATATCCATCACAATTTTAGCCTCTGCTGATTTTTCACTTCATCATAATGTTTTGGTTAAATTCAAGAATCCACTTTCTGGGCCAGATTCTGCTTTCAATTATGTTAGTGTAAATCTAGAATAACCTCACTGAAAGCCAGTAAAGTTATTTTTATTTATTCCAGCGTGACAGAAAATGGGGTCTGACCCCTCTGCATGTGCTGCTATGTCCCTTATACTCATCTTTACAGTCTCTCTTTTTGTTTACAGACACTTTGCAATTTTCCCCAAGAGCCCTTATCACTTGTTCCATGTGTGTTGTAAGGAAGGAGAGAAGGGTTCTTGCCTGATATTTTTTTCTTAGCCCTTTTATTTTTCTCTCCAGACACTATATTATGTGTTTAACTACTTAATATTATTTCCTCCCTGTCCACCCATCTGTTTATTTTAGTTGCTTCTTCCTCTTGGCTGGCTTCTGTATAGACTCTCCCCATATGCCTGCTAGGAATGTGAATGAATATGATTAACAAGCACTGAAATGCACAAATAAGATCCTACATGAAACTGTTTCAGGATCTGTGTATCGTGGATGTTTCAGACCATATCTGTTTCTTAGCACATTAAACATACTTAACACAGGTGTGCAGATGAGAGCTAGTCAACATGATGAGCCAGTGTTTCCTTGCAACTGATGAGTAAGTCTGGTGACGTGATGCTTTTCTGCCCGTTGACTGTCTCCATCCATTGTAGCAAGACAGTGGCTAACACCTCTGCGGAGAGGCATGTGCTGTGCGTTTGTATCTGTGCAGCAGATACCAGAGCGGAGTCCTGCCAAAGCCTCTGGAAGCGTCACATCTTACATGGGTGTTGCAACTTCCTCTGCCTCTGCATAAGCCCTACCGCTGCTCAATTCTTCCAGAGCTCTGCTGGTTTTTACACATATAATTCAATCCGGTGTTACGTCTCTGCATGGAAGTACCCCGCGGAGCCCTGCTTAGAGAAGGCTTCCCGTCGTGTCAGGGATTGCAGTGGCATGCCACAGGCCTTAGAGTGGAGATGAGGCAACGGGTTGGGAGAGTTGAGAAATTAAGGCTGTGGGAAAAAGATGGCAAAGACAGAGGCTGCCGAAGCAAAGCGTATTGAGTTCTGTGACTAGGAATAGGTATCGGCTAAGAAAATTATACAAAACAAATCCCGAATCCATGTACCTTGCTTTCTGAGTGCCCTGTTTGAGTCATCTTCAGGCTGATTTTCAGAATTGTTTAGCTGTTTTTCAGCAGATTTTTTTCTCAGCTGTGGGCAATAATAACATACAATCTGTCCCACAAAGAAAGTTTTCTGCCAGGTAAGGGGTGCTCCTGCTCCCAAACCAGCTGGCGTGTTTCTGTACTAATACTCAATCAAGCAGATAGCTGCTACTCATGACTTTTCTGCCCCAGGAAACAATAGTACCTGTCTTTCATACACTTTGAACTTGTCCCTAACTGGCAGATAAATTCCAGATAAATGGAAACAATCTTTGTTTGTTTTTCACTTCAGCCAGGAAACTGAAAAGGATTCATCTTCAGTCGACCTGAAAAATCGGTTTCCACAAGTGCTGCCATAAAAGATTAATTCCTTGATCGCTGTCAGTAATACTGGAAAACCCTTGCCACAAATAATTTTCAGTGATTATTCATTTACATTTTCATAATAAATTCATTTGGCTGTCTTTGCATCCTCTTGGTGCTTGACCTCCACAAGTCCGATTTAATCTTACTGGCACTGCTGTTTATGGAAAAAGAGCTTTAAAATCAGCTGCTGCAGAGTGCTTGTACTAGGAAGCCCAATCATAAGGGCCACATGCATCCAACAGCAACACAGAAATGGTGCCAGCCAGCTCATGACTGTTCACTGTTCAACTCTACAACTTAAACAGAAATCCAAAGACATAAAATGTTTGGCTATGTTTGAGGGGCCAGTGCGCATATTTCATAAATGTAAAAGGAGGCTACTAATAAAAAATGCTATTTTCCTGAACAGAATAGGAAGTGAAATTAATTAAACATACTATTTACCCATGAATAAGTCCTATGTGTTGATCAAATTCCAGAATATACCCAGGGAAAGCTTGGCAAAAAAACCCAGAATGCAGTAGGACCTCAGTTCTTCAGCTATATGTGAGTCTGAATAGCTGTATAGCTTCGTCGACAGGGCTCCCAGCCTGGCACACAGTATGGACCTTTGGAAACAAAATTTGTGTGCATCTGAGTGTGTGTAACTGGTACATATTTGGAACCCAGATTTTATAATTAATAATAAAGTCAGAGCTAAATGGTTGGTGATAAGATGCTGAAATTCAGACTTTGAAATTTGAAAACATATGGTAAGAGCTGGGTGAAATCCAATGGAATAAAGTAATAGAATTTTGTACAAAGGCCACAGAAGGGAAATGGAAAACGTGCAATGATAAATTAATGTATGGCCAAGGGTTACGTGTCCTATCCAGCAATATATACCCTAGAAAATAAAAAAGGTCAGTGTGGGTAAATAAAGATGTGAAAAAGTAATTAAGGGCTGAGACACAGGCATATGTGCAGTGTAAAACACCCAGGTATGAGAGAGATCTGGAAGTATTAGAGAATGAATTTCACCAAAAATTATGAGGAAAGCAAAGGTGAAAAATGAAATGAGGATCACAGAAAAGTTTAGATATATATTAAGGCATTTTTCAAGTGTCTAAGGAACAGGAGGTCAGTGAAGGCGACAGCAGCACCTCAGAGAGAATAGAAGGGTAATTTATTGAGAGGTAGACGCTTCAGAAGAATTAAATGTTTTCTTTGATTTATTGTTCATAAAAGGAATGGGGGACATATGCCAGGAACAGACAAATACCAAAGGAAAACAGGATCACGCCAGAAGAAAAAATCAAAAAATCTGAAAACTTTGGCATAGGGACTCAGCTGGTGAAAATCTGCCAGGATCCTTTGCCCTCAGTAGAGCAAGTTAACCCATTAATGTGATTAGGAAAGATTTATCCCAATATTTCCCATATCTACTTAGAAGAGCTTAGAGAATTATCCAAATGTTTTCATATTCTGGTGGTTTTTAAAAATTTTTTCTTCTCACTGACTTAGCTAAGAGCTTGTTGCATGTACTTCAGAGTAGACTTTCTATTCCCTAATCTATTCACTGCATAAACTTATGTATAACTTGAGGATGGTAACTACAGGTTTGATGTATATTGCTTTCTATCATAGTTCTGTTGATAAAAGAAGTAATACATAAAGAGAAAAAACTGACATACTTACTTCGGACTGGGGATTCACAAAAAAGGAGAGACCATTTTGGCCAACGCCGGTATATATGATTTATGGGGTACAGAATATGTTTTCCTTCTGGCATTTTCAGAGCAGAGACTGTCTGTGTAAGCCTGCAAGTTAGATAGTGTAACACTTCAGCTGTGAGCAGCGAGACGTGCGACGGTGGAGGAGCAAGTTAGAAGTTCTGTAAGAGAAGACTCCTGTGCGAATGTAACAATTTTTGGTAGCACATTTAATGAGTCATCATACTGACTCGTAGGACTTTGGGATTCCATAGCTTGTCAGGCTCTGAGATACCTCAGTACCCCCTGGGAATCCAACGGCAGAGCAGTCCTGACATAATGCTTTGCGTATGTAGTGCCATGTGTGCACCAGGAAGTGTCTTGTCGTCTTTTTTCCATCAGTCCTGCTGCTAATGCTAGATGGAGATGAATCTTTTTCTTGTGACCAAAATCCTGGGTTTTTCTTCTGTTTTTCTTTGGCATGTTCATTTTCACAACGCTCTAAAATTAGCCTGCCACTGAAAACCATAGTGTTTATCTCCACATTTTCTCTTCGTTATTTGGGTGGATTGACTACAGCAAAATATTTCTGTTGAGCGCTAATGGTTAAAAACCTGATGCCAGCAGCATGTTACTGCCGTATGAGAACCTATGCAAAAGCACTTTGTGTCGAACCTGGGTCAGGACGTTGCAATCACATTCACTGAGTCGGGCTTGGGAGGAGGAACTTGTGCAGGGAGGAGGAGGGGAGTCCTAGAAATCTAACGCAGTTGCTTCCAGCTCTG